>NC_079147.1:277958334-277988753 GCF_945859685.1 Eupeodes corollae
ACAAATAAAACAATATTCGGACATTTTTATTATAAAACATAAAAAAACTCGAAATAGGTTAGAATGAACACGTGTTTTCACTTCAGAGTGACGCTCAAGACTAACATTATTTTATGTATTGAGTATTTAGACAAAACAGGTATACGACCGTAGCCACGCACACAACTGAACAGAGAGACAGATGTTGCCTCAAGGTTACACTATTGTATGTATTAAGGGATCGTGTTTCATTATACCTGATATTCTCAGAATAATACTCATGAGTATTTTATATTTTAAATGTAACTTAAAATCACCGACAGAAACATATTCTTACTTACATTACAGCTACAGAAAGTATATGGGTGAGGTACTTAGGCATATTATGACGCTCGCAATTTTTTGCATCGTTATATCTCAGAAGCGGTGGCTTTTAGGGAAAAAATTATTGATACTTTTTTTATAGGAAATTCCCTGATCTACAAATTATGTCTGGGGTAATTTTGCGATAAAACTTACCGTTTTCAAGAAAATCGCGAAAAATTCATTTTTTGGACCTTATTACCCCGCTAAAATTTGTTCCTTACATGGGATCGGTTGGGACTTTTAAGACAATGTTTATAATTATAATTTAAACAATTTTAAGAATTTTCAGCTTCCCCTGAATTTGTCGTGGGTTTACTGATTTTTTGGTCTAATTTGACCGGACTATTATATGAAAAATATTGTTGGGTTTTAAAATTTTTTTTAGAATAATTCAAGTGACAATTTTTTTAACCCAATACGAAAACCTACAAACTTTTAAGCAAGACAAATCGACAGATGGGTTTTAAAGTTATCATTGTGGGTCGCAATCAAGCCTCTTTATTCTTTGAATTTGATTGCCTAAAATTTAAAAATAAAAAAGAGGCTGGGATGCGACCAACACTGATAACTTCCCATCCCGTCTGTCGATTTGTCTTGCTTAAAAGATTGTCTATATGTACTAGTATCAATTTTACCAAATTTGCGTACTATTTTTTACAGATTTTATTTTTTCTGAAAAAACGGACTGTTTGATTTTTATAGATATTAGTGAATATCGTTCACAATATTTTCTGTGAAATAAAATAAGTTTGAAGCCAATATTTTTAATTTTTGAAAAGCTATTTAAGTCGAAAGTAAATTTTTACCAAGTTTTAGTATTGTTTTTTTAGAGTTTTATTTTTTGTAAAAAAACCGTCAATTCGATTTTCTTCAAAATTCTACCGAATGTTGAAAACAATATTTTCTATAAGATAAAATTAGTTTGAAGCCAATACTTTATAGTTTTGAAAAGATATTTGAGTCGAAAATCAATTTTTACCAACTTTTGTTAATTTTTTTTTTGGTATTTAATTTTTTGTACAAAAACTATCAATTCGATTTTTTTCAAAACTTTACTAAATGTTAGCAACAATAGTTTTTGAAAGACAAAAGTAGTTAAAAGCCAATTTCTACAATTTTTGAAAAGATATTTGAGTCGAAAATCAATTTTTACAAACTTTTATAAATTTTTTTTAAGGTTTTTATTTTTTGTAAAAAAAACTGTCAATTCGAATTTTCTCAACATTTTTCAGAATGTTGAAAACAATATTTGTTATTAGATAAAATAAAATTGAAGCCTAAATTTCAAGTTTTTGAAAAGATATTTGAATCGATATTTAATTTTTACGAGCTTTGAGTAATGTTTTTTTTAGATTTTTATTTTTTATAAAAAAAACTGTCAATTCGATTTTTCTCAAAACTTTATCAGATATCAAAAACATTATTCTCCGTTGCTCAAAATTGTTTTGGAGATGAAATCATATGTACGTCGTTAAATTTTGGAGGTGACAAATTTTTTTTCAGTTTTTTTGAATTAAAGGGGGCAGCAAACGAGAGAGGGGGGGAGAGGTGTTTCCACTAAGGCTCCTCTCCTTATCCAGGCGGCAGCGGACGAATTCTCGAGATAGAATCAACGATGGCGTCTACAGTTCCAGTAAGGTCGAACTACTTAGTGAACACCTTATAGGGCTTCTTCGACATATTCGGAGCCCAGGCCTATAAGGAGCGGTTCATCCGGCTCCCCTTCCTTGGAGTTATACTAAGGATCTGGCCCTCCAGGTTGGGGGTTGTGCCGTCGGGGTGACTTCCTGGCCACGTAAAAACATCATAGTTTCGAAGCAACAACAAGCCTCGGATACGGACGGCTTCACTGTTGACAACCCACGCAAACGAAATAAGGACAACGAACTTCGGATATGTACGTGGAATGTTAGGTCCCTTAACAGACCACGTGCAGCCGAACAATTAGCGGAAGCCCTAAACTGCTGCAAGGCAGATATTACAGCCATCCAAGAAGTGCGATGGGATGGACCGGGTAAACGCAAACTAAAAGACTGCGATATCTACTACGGCGACTGCTACCGAGAACAAAGACAGCGTCTATTTGGGTGTGGATTTGTTGTTGGAACTAGGCTCAGGCAAAAAGTCTTGAGTTTCAACAGTGTGAGCGAGCGCATCACGACAATCCGCATCAAGGCTAAATTCGCCAACATAAGCCTAATATGCGAGCATGCCCCAACAGAGGAGAAAGATGAAGACACCAAAGATATGTTCTTCGAGCTCTTGGACAAGACATATGAGCAGTGCCCTGGCTATGACATTAAAATTGTCTTAGGAAATTTTAATGCCAAGCTAGGAAGAGAAGACATCTTTGGTGGCATAATCGGGAGATACAGCCTGCACGACACTACCTCCGACAACGGATTCAGGCTGGTCGATTTCGCTGCGGGGCGAGACGTTCTGGTAGCTAGTACACAGTTCACGCATCTTTATATCCACAAGGGGACATGGAAATCTCCTGATCAATCAACCAGATTGACCACATTGCGATCGACTCATGACACTTCTCCAGTATCCAGGATATCCGAACATTCCGAGAGGCCAACATTGACTCGGACCACTACCTCGTTGTAGCCAAGGTACGGCTACGGATATCCCGATCCAAGCCAAAACAAGGAAGAATTGAGAAAAGTTATGTGCATCTATTATGTTGAGTTATGTGTGCAAATTCAACAACGATTTACTTTTTGTAATGATCAAGTTAATCGTTAATGTATTAAAATATTTAGATCCGAAAAAAGTAATTGCTGGAAAAATGCCAACAGTCATATTTTCCGGTAGACGCTGCAAGCATTGAACTGCTCATTGTTGAGTGGAGACAACTCGTAAGCGAGTTTAATGTAATAGAAAGTTTCAAGAATGATGACATTGTACAACCGCGGATTTTTTTTTAATTTGAAAGGTGGTATAAGAGATCTATTTTTCAAAAACCTGTCATTGTACATGTTACAACTTTGTCATTGTACATGTTACCACATAGTAGCGACGGCGACGTAGCTGATCGTTAATTTTCACAACTCAATACTATCAAAAAATATAAAAGAAACAAATGAGCACAACTGTACTAGACATTTTAGCTCCAAGAGAAATTTTGGGCAACGGGAACATTTTGATCCCCCAGAGGTGTTGGTTAAATATGCACCGAAATACCAGTTGATAGATGGTTCTTATGAAAAATTATTATTTTATCGGTTGTGACCAAGATATGTGACTATAAAACTAATTTGAAATGGACTGATTTTGTTGTGTTTCTTACCACCTTTCTACAACCTTTTTTTGGGCTATTTAGCACCACTTTGAATTTTTCAAGTCCCATCACTGGTCCGTAGGATTGATTGGACCTTCAATTCGAAGCGTTATGGTATATGATAACCAAATTTTTTGTATGTGATTTCAACAAAACGGAGCCACACAACTTCAGCGAATATGGCTCTATTGCCAGAGGCATTTCCTGGCTACGTAATTTCTCGTCGGTGCGATATTAACTGGCCACCAAGATAATGCAATGAAAAAGCGTGTTTATGCAGATAAGCTTTTAACTCTTGAGTACTTAAAACCCATTTTTTGTCAAGTAATGGCTGAGATACCGCTTAATATGTGTCAAATAGTGTTCAAAAATTACATTACGGATGGTTGCACAATCCGCGTGGTGGTCATTTAAATGATGTAGTATTTCACACATAAAATTAACATTTAAACTTTATAACAAAAAGAAAGCATCATTAACATACATATTTCATATGGGTTTTATTTACGTGTACTGTTGAAGCAGAAAAATAGATAACCCTGTATATAAACATACATTTCGAAACTCATTGTTTTCTTTTCTCTTCTTCTTCTTTAATTTTGAAAAATTAATTTAAAACCCAAATTAATTGTTAAATTTTTCTTTACAGCGCTGTTTTCACTACAGTAATAATTGATCCTGCTGTCTCAATTATCTGCAAAAATATAAAAGGAAATATAAGTTAGTGGAAAAATATTATAAAGGTATTTAAAAATTTTCAAGACATACCGATGTGAAAGTCTCCAATGATGGATTAAAAAACGGAGTATCTATTTTGAGAGGCTTTTGCGAACGAATGATTATCATTAAGATTAATTTCTGAACTCTTTTATCGTAATTATACCAATTTGATAAATATGCTGACATTCCCAATTCAAAACCCTTTAAATAAAATTCAACATAAACAAAAATAGTTTTAAAATTTTAGTTTTCAATTAATTTACTAACATTATCCATAACAACACTTCCTCCATAACAATAAAGAAATAGTTCACAAGTAACAGCCGAAGTATAAGTAAAGTAAATAATAGCTCTTAATCCAGGATACTGAAATCATACAAAAAGGACATAATATTACTTTTAATCCATCTAATCATTTTTTTAATTTAAATCGCATGAAGATTGACTTTAAAATACAATTGTGGAATTTCTTTTCATTTTCTAATGTATTTTTTGGAGAACCTTAAAACCTATATATTTTTTTAATGTGAGCGTTTTTCTCAATCCATCTGTTCATCTGTCTGCTCACGTTTATCTTTGGAATCATTGAACCGTTGATGTTGACATGTCCTTAGAGACAGGGTAAAAAGTCTGTGACGAGTGATAAACGAGGTCCTCAAACGAAGAAGTACATATGTACAAAATAAAAGAATAAAAGCAAGAACGAAATGGCTTTATAAGCTAACACATCTTAAGTAAATAATAAATAAAGATATTATCAATAATAAATGCCTCATTCCTGCTTCAAAAAATCATTCTTTTTACATCCATTTTGACGAATGAAACTTTTTTCACAATTATAATGAATCTTCCATTTCACTTACCAATAAAGCCTCAATGATACTTGCTCCGATTTCTAATGCCGATGTCAGAAAGTGTATCAAAATTATCCACATGTAAAGAGATGAAAACTTCTTGACCAAGTCAATTATTTCATTATGACGTCTCACAATCTCTGCAAGTCGTTCATAGCTCTTCCGATTCTCGTCAGGAGTCATATGGGTACAACCTTTAAAAAAATTCATAATTTAAAATTTTTAAGGCTTGTGAGAATAATAACGACTTTCAAGTATTTTTTGCAGATCCTTTTGGAGTATCTTTAACAAAGCAGCAGCATAAAGACAAAAAGTTATAAACATTCCATCGACTCCCGAAAACGAAGTGATACATATTTGGGCCATATATGAATTAAGGGCGTATGTGAATGGATACCAGGGTAGTGTCAATAGCACCGATGGGACCCTTTTTGTGAGATGAGATAAGAATTGATTAGATTTTTCAGATCCTGTAATCAAATTTCAAAACTAAAAAAAACTCACATTGCCTTTAAAGGAGTATCGTCGAAAATATACGACATTCCCATTGACAGTCGAACCATATTTGTGATGAGTGGCCGTAGGGTATAAACAACGTTGGCCGATATTCCAGAGACGAGGAGCAGGAATGCGAGTCTAGTTGATCGAACTGCAAAGTGTTGGATTATTTTCTTGTTTTCCTCATCCAAATCTGTGTACGTATGTTTTGAGTTCAATGAATAATGAAACTTTTTAATTTTTTTTTGACAGACACAGACAAATATGTATGTATATAGGTATGCAAACAAACCAGTTAAAAGGACAGCCTTCATATGATTAAGGACTCGAGAGAGTTCCTTGCTATGCCAAAGAACCAAAAGCATTTTGACGACCGATATTGCACACGGTATGGCCGGGCATAATGCATCAATACCTCTTATCAAATCAGTTTTTATGTAATAGAATCCATACCAGAACTGACCTAAGGATCCTAAACTCAGCACTACAACGTGAAATAGAAAAATTAAAACGCGCAAGAATGAAGACCGTTCCGTTTGGGGATATATTCCCAGCCACACGAGGCAAAATTTCGCAATTAAAAAGTACGACTTTTCAATGGGATAGTCTTTGTGGAGGTATTTAAAAGATCCCATTAGTATTTTTTATTTTTGTTCGATTAGAAGGTAGAAACTAAAATGGTGGAATTGAGATACAAAGTTTTGTATTTATACAGATATTCATTTTTAGAAACATTATTTATTCAATTTTAATTATACCTAATCGAAAAGAACCTTTTTTTCATTTTCGAAGTTAAACTTTTATCTCACTATGGATTTGGAGGCGTAGCTTAATTTATAATTACACAGTTTATAAAGTTGTGTTCAATGAATGGGCATTTCCTAGAAAAGTTTTTTTGGGAAAAAAAATATAGACATATAGACCAATTTTTCGGGAGAACAAAGTTCAAGTGAATTCTTTATGAAACGACAAGAAATAAATTAATGAATGGATTGCATGAACTTGTTTTTATAGTCTAACTCAATTTTTTTAATATTTTATTTTGTTTAATGTTGAATATAAAAAAAAATCCTTTTGAAATAAATATGTATGTATAAATAATGTAATGTTTCTTTAAAGAAAAACGTGAAATTAGGTTTAGTAATTTTTAAAAGAAATGCAATTTATTCCAACAAAAACTTACGAAATTAACATTTTCAGAAGTTTGAGTTTTCAATTGTCCTGAGAAAGTTTTAAAGGTGTGATTTTGGGGACTACTATTCTATTTATACCCCGCTTTAAAATCTGAAATTGTTTTTTTTTTTTTCAAATAAATACTCTACATATGAGTTCCAAAATATCTTCAAGTGCTTTAGTCTTATAGAGCTTGTTGCCTTTTTATAGCGCTCTTTAACAATTTAAAACACGACCTCAAATGAAATGTACTTAATTTTTAAACAATTTGCTTTATAAAAATATCATTAAAAAAAGAGGCTGGAATGCGACCCATGCTGATGAGTTCACATTCCGTCGGTCGATTTGTCTTTCTTAAAAGTTTGTAGGTTTTCGTGTTGTGTTACAAAAATTGTTTGCAGCCAATATTTTTAAAAAGAAATTTGAGCCGAAAGTAATTTTTTACTAAATTTAAATAATGTTTTTTTTTAGGTTTTTATTTTTTGTAAGAAAACCTTCAACTCGATTTTTCTTTATATCCTAAATTTTTGAAGATATATTTGAGTGAAAATCAAATTTTACGAACTACAAAAAATATAAATACATAAAAAACATTACTAAAACTTGGTATAAATTGATTTTGACTCAAATCTAAAAATATTTGATTCAAACTAAGTTCATCTTATAAACATAAAATAGTTTTTGAAATTCAGTAATGTTTTTATAAAATTCTGTTTTTTTAACTTCAAATAGAAAGTTTTGTAATGTGTCCGATTTGTCAAATTGAAAATCTTGATATTTCTCGACGTTTCAAGGTCCCTAGAGTCGAAATAAATTTTTTTTAGAAAGATATCTGTGCGTGCGTGTGTACGTAGTTTCATACGTCGTCCATAGCTCAAGAACCAGAATAGATATCGACTTCAAAAAAATTTTGTTATACAGATAATAAGCCAGAAAGATGCAGAAGGGGCTCTCAAGAAAATTGCGTTTGTGGTTTTTTTACAATAGCAAAAGGTGAACATTTTGGTTAACCGTAAATATCTTACGAACCAAAAACTTTAGATACTAGAATTAAATTTTATAAAATATATTGTAACGTGATACCAAACAAGTATTTTTTTTTTTGAAAAAATCGAATTAACTTTTTTTTATAAATCAAAAAAACAAACAAAATTTGTCACCTAGAAAATTTTACGAATACAAAATGATTTTATCACCAAAACAATTTTCTCCAAAGAGAAATAACGTTTTCAACATCTGGTAAAATTTTTAAAAAAAAAATCGACTCAAATAACTTTTCTAAAATTTGAGATTATGGCTTCCAACTTGTTGTAACTTATAATAAATATTATTCTGAAAAATGTTGAAAAAAATTGAACTGACAGTTGTTTTTACAAAAAAAAAAACCTAATCAAAAAAATTAATAAAATTTGGTAAAAATTGATTTTCAGTTCAAATATCCTATTAAAAACTCTGAGATATTGACTTTTAACTACTTTTATCTTATAACAAATTTTGTTGTCAACATTCAGAAAATTTTGAGAAAAATCAAATTAACATATTTTTTACAAAAAATAAAAACCTAACAAAAAAATAATGCTAAAACTTGGTAAAAATGTACAAAGGACTCAAATAAGGTTTCAAAAATATAAAATGTCGTCTTCAAACTATTTTTATTTCACAAAAAACTATTGTTTTTGATATACAGTAATTTTCAACAGTCCGTTTAAAAAAAAATTAAAATCTACAAAAAATAGTTCTCAAATTTGGTAAAAATTGATGTTCGGTTCTTGATATTTCTCAAATTATTTTCATTTATCCATTTTGTAAAAATTTAAGAAATGCTACTAAAATTGGTAACAAATGGCTTTCGACTAAAAATCTATTTAACAAAAGGGGTTATTAATAAGGGAAGGATTAAAGAGGAGATACCGATACACATTGGTCTTAAAGTTTTGAATTTAAAAATGATAGGGAAAAACAGAGCTGGGTAAAGCATTCCACATTCTCGATGTGTGGTTAAAAAAAGAATCTCTATACTTGATAGTACGTCCGAAATTGAGCTCAAGGTTAAACTGATGTGCATTCTTAGAAATATGAGTATAACGGCTGAATTGTTTTAGGGGGAATGCAACTGGCTAATTCGAGAGAACACTGTTTATAAAAATATTGGTAGAACAACGAAAGGCATGAAATATTGCGGCGGTGTTCAAGTGGCGTTATTGTTTTGGTTATAGTTCTACCGCCTATCATTTTCAAAGCTCTTTTTTGGATCCTGTAAAAGTTACTTAAACTTGTTTTAGGGGCACCTGCCCAAATATGCGAGTTATATTAAAGTTTTGGACGAATGAAGGCTTTATAAATTACAGCCAGATTAGAAGAGGTGAAAAATTTCTTGCATCGTCGGAGAAATCCTAAGCACCTAGCAGCATTTTTTGCAATATCGAATATGTGATCATTCCATAAGAGGTGATATGTGATATTCATACCGAGTACTGAAAGTTGATTAGTTTCCTGGATGCAAGTGCCACTCATGGATAGCGGCATCGGGGGTGGATTACGCTTTAACGACAGGAAACAGCATTGAGTTTTCGAAGCATTAAATTCTACACGGTTTTTGATTCCCCATTGTACAATGCTGTCGAGATCAGAATTTAATGAGCTTATCATACGCTGCCTATGAAGTTCCACATCCGAAGGACAAGGATGAGAATCTAAAAACGAATATGAAAAGCTGTGGGTACTGTCATCAGCGAAACAATTTAGTGGGTTAGAAGTTTCAGACAAAAGATCATTTATAAAAATAAGGAAGAGCGTCGGAGACAAAACGGAGCTCTGGGACACACCAGTGTTTATTTTGTGAATATCAGATTTGAACCCGTCCAACACTACTTGAATTGAACAGTCCGAAAGGTAATTTCTAACCCAACGAAATTTTCAAACTTAACTATTTTTTTAAATGAAAAATATTGTTGCTAATTTTAAGTAATTCAACTAACAAATTTTTGAACCCAACACGAAAACCTACTAATTTTTAAGCATGACAAATCGACATACAAGATGGAAAGTTATCACTGTGGGTCGCATCCCAGCCGCCTTTTTTGAATTTCAATTACGATGCCGTACTTGTCGATGGAAGATTTGACAATTAGCTTTAAGGGTTAGATATTTCAAAGAAAAAATATTTTATTCCTAAACTTCATTTTATTCAACAACAGCTTAGTTTTTAATAAGATGATGAAGAAAAATATTTTAGTAAATTATATTCTCGGCAGTTTTTGTTAAAATATTAACACCATTGGACCTACGGAAACGGAGATAATTACGAAAAAGTGGGTTTCTTGACTTTTTGGGGTACATAACTTAAACGAGGTTTGAAGAAACTCTTTAAACAAGTAAGGATCGCCTAAAGTAAGGTATGCAAAACACATTTCCATCTTGTTATCTCTTGTTTGGTGGTCGACCCCTTTTTTGACTAATGTTATTGCAACAATTCCAGAACAAATTAAAAATTCGGTTCCTAAAATATTTGTTGAACATGTATGGGATTTTAATTTTTATTTGCACAGTTTACCTTTCTTACTTGTGTACATACAGTTTTTTTAAACACTTCGTCGATACAAAAATTTAATCGAATTTTTTGATAAAGTTTGATATAGATATCTCATTAATATACATTTAAAAAAACTCTTTAGTTTAATAAGTAAGGATTTCTATTTCTTTATTTTGAATTTTGAACTAAATTTTATATGTAAAAAGCATGCGTCGTTTACAAAGCTTTACCCCTTAGAAGAATTTCCCTTCCACTGTTCATTTAAGGGAAATTTCGTAGCACAAAGCTCAACTTCCTTTTTGAGTCCTGAACATATCTTTGAATGAAAAAGTAAAGTTTCTTTGAATGGACATGAATCTAAAATGTGCATTTAATTAATTTTTTGAATAAAAAATGATATTAAATGCCATTTTTATTAAACCTTAGCAGTTTTTTAAATAATTATTTTAATGAAACAACCTTCTCAATGTCAATAAAACAAATATATTATATTAAGTAATGAACAAATGGTGCCAAATTAATTATATGATTTTTACCATTAATCTGTTTTGATTGGTTTATGACAGGTTGGGTTGGTTAAACTTTATCAATTAAAAATGATTCAACCAAAACACTTTGTTAGCTAATCCATCAAAGATTTTTCTTTATAATTGAATTAAATTAAGAATAACTCACTGGAGAGGGTAAAATAATTTTAATTTTCAGCGAAAGGATAGAAACTTTTGTCTTGGCTATATCTAATAAATCAGTTTCTCACACAAATGCAAAAAGAAAGTTCTGATATTAAATGATTTTTCTCAAGGGATATAATTAGTAACTTAAAGTTGATGGTTTGTTGAGGTATTTTTAGAACAGAAAAATGCACAGATTAAGTTTAAAGGTGAAATTATGTATTTAAATCTATCGATATTTATTTATGCATTCATTTGGTGGTAAATTAAAAAAGAATATTGTTTTACACTGAATCAGAACAGATAAATAATATAAATGTATTCATAGATAACTTTATATCTACCATTTATTGGACAAAAGTAAGGAATTAAATGCTGAGGAAGTAAAAAAATAAAATGCTTAGTGCAATAAATTTCGAGTTCATATGAATGAACTGACAAACGAATTTAAAGAAGAATTTTTAAACACTTAAAAATATAAATATTTCAAGCAAAATCCCACATTATATTTAATAATCTCCTGGAAACCACTCTCGTATATAACATACTTTTAGTCATATCATCCTGATTCATAATGGCACCTACTTACATACACATTTTCCTTCTTTAGAAAACTAGCAATTTTATGTAGGAGTAGAAAGTAGGATGGCGCTTATTTTTAAAATGATGAAATTTATTTTTCTTACAAAGATAACGACTTCAAATAAATTTTGTTTTACAGATAATAATGTCCAGAAAGGATTTTAAAATGATGTTGATCTTAAATAATTCACGAAAAAACAATGAACATAACTTGAATTTAATTTAATTTTATTTATTTAAACGTTATACAAAATTGACTTGCATTTCAAACAAATTAAGTTGATAACCTATGATTAAAAAAAAAATTCATAAAAACG
Organism: Eupeodes corollae; assembly: GCF_945859685.1. Lineage (NCBI taxonomy): Eukaryota > Metazoa > Arthropoda > Insecta > Diptera > Syrphidae > Eupeodes > Eupeodes corollae. The sequence continues at coordinate 277,970,313 of NC_079147.1, forward strand.
GTTTAATTTTAAACCGATAGCTAATTGGGCAGATATCACATCTGAATGTGTCTCCTTTGGCTGTTGGTGCAAAGTTACTGATGCGACACATGGGTGTCGCTCAAGAAGAACTGAGGCTATTGCTGCAGTAGTTTTGATAAACCCACAAGTTTGTAGATTTCTTGAAGATCTTTGGAATTGAAAGTTTCTCTTGGGTTTTTATTATTTTGCATAAGGACTTAGGAAATATCTTATGTTCTCGAATTAAGTTCTTGAAATACATCAACATTTTCATTCAAAAATCATCTACAGTGATGAGGCCCATTTCTACCTAGAGAGCTTTGTTATTGAGACAAATAAACTTAGGTACACAATTTAAAAAATATTTACTATAAAAGTTCATAGAGATGTATCTTAAAATAATCATTTATTTTTTGTGGCTTTCTCATGGCGAACAATACTTTTTATGTTCTTTTATGGCAAATATAACTTGATGGCTAAAATTAAAACTAAAAACTACAACTAAAGAGGTCAACCCTATGCAAAAGTTTACATTTATGGATAACAGTAAGTGTTCTACAAAAGTCTATGTTGGCAATATTGTCCAATATAATTTAAAAGGGAAAGTCTTTCGTAAAACGGAACTTTAATGATTGTATCTAGACTTAATATGGCAAATAACCTGACATTAAGAATATTTGATGGTGAAAAGTAGTATTTATCAACTAAACTGTCGTCGGCACTTAGTATATTAAGGATCTTTCTGTTGGATTTGCATGAAGATGATTAGTGTATTATTTTGTTTAAAAACCACTTCTTATCTGGTTTTCTAAACACTCCACATCAAAATCTCAATATTTTCCGTTCAAAAATCTTTAATTCTTTTGTTACACTAGATACAATTTTAAAGCAAGGAAAAAACCGTATGTAAGGACCGGTATTATACGAGACGATTATAATACATCAGAATTTTAGTTTTTTTTTTGACATTGATATCGAATTGAATAAAGTTTTTAATGACCCTATTACCATCTTAGACTTTTTAATAATTGATCTAATGAGTTTACTAAAAATAAATCAGTTTTGAAAATTTATTCTTAATACTTTTTTCCAATTGTAATAGAATATCGATGTTATTTTACAAGACTACCAAAGCATCAGTCTGGAATGGCCAATGCTTATCAGAATGGTTCCAAATAAAATCAGAAGTTAGACAGGGCTATGCACTTAGTCCAAGCTTGTTTGCACTCTTAATTGATGATATAGTCGAAGCATTAGCAGCAAGAATCGAGTACGCATGCGTTAACATTAAAGCTCTTCTTTTCGCTGGCAACATTGTTCTACTAGCGCAGTCCCTTCAGCTAATGGTAAATAAGCTTGCTGAATATTGTAAATAAATATAAATATTTTAGTGATGTTTTTAAGAATGGCGGAAGAAGATCGGGTGCAAGTGAGCAAAGGCACTATAATGGTGAAAGAGTAGAAATGGTGAAATAAAACAAATATTTAGGAGTCTGCTTTACTAAGAACTTATAAGCATGGAATAAAATCTAACTGACAAACTTGTTAAGGCGAAAACAGTTATAAACGTAGCATGGAAGCAATGCTTTAATAATAATGAAATTTCGCATACCAGTAAATTCAGGGCCTTTGAATCTGTATCAGTTATGTTTTATGCGGCATAAGATCAAGGAGTTGAGAAATATGAACAAGTGGGAAAACTGCTCATATTTTATATAAAACGGATTTTCCACCTTCCTTCGAGTACGCCAAACTACATGATCGTGCTGAAAACGGGTCTTTCGCCTTTATTTATAAAAACACTCAAGCTGCAGGTCGATTACATCCTCAATGGATATGTCAAGTAATCGTCTCCCAAAGAAAGTAGTTCTTCAAACAATACAATCCAGAAGTAGATGGTTTAAAGACTTGATAGTAACCTATACCTTAGTAACCTTACCTTTTGGAAGCCAACTTTATTTCGCCTAATAGCTCGTCTGGATGATCAAGAACACAACACACGGATCAAGCCTAAAGCTCACTGCACCGCATGATTAACAGTAAACTATACTGCGATCTCCCGGAAAGAAACTACTTTCTCGACAAATATACCATCGACAAAATTTCGTGCATGTGCCGGCTAAGAGGGGAACTCCTAAATCTGAACTACTTTCCTCACCGTGAGGTATTACCGATTGTATGCAACTTGTGCAATTTGAAGGAGCGCGGGGATGTTTTTCATTTTTTCGGACGATGTACGATATTGAGAGAAATAAGAAGACTTATCCTAGGCAGTGACTTTCTTTCAAATACTGATATCATAAGCCTCCTTCAGGAAATGGATGTGACAAACTTATATGCATATTGCAAAATAATACTTAAACATAGACAACTAATTTTTAATGAAGTGTTTTAATCTTAAACTGGACTTCCTTTTTTTAAATTTATATTAAAGCTTAACTTTTAGTTGTCAAACAGGCAGACGGCAATGCCATGCATCATATTGCCATGCAACCAAATTATTGTTATTATGTTTATGTATGTTTAAATAAAATCAAAATCTAAAATCGATGTTATTTAATTTTAGGATAAATGATTTGCTTTCTTCCAAAGCTAGATAATGTCCTTTACCACTGGCGTTTCTAAAAGAAGTTAATCTCCAATTGCGTGTATTGATTTTAAATCTCCACTTTAAAATTTTCTCCAAGCGGAAGCCTACGCTTAAGCTAAGATTGATACAAAGATCCAGGTTCATCGGAAATGCGATCTGATTGAGCAAAGTCTTGCAGAGAAATGTTGAACAACAATGGCCCCAGTATCGATCCCTGAGGAACACATGAGTTCACTAGAAACAAAAATCTGTGCGTTCCGATTCTATATAAATCGATGTTGATCTGTTGTTAAAACACTTAAAATGATCCTAATGTATAAATAAGACCTTCATACCAAAGCGTATGAAAAGTTTTTTCCAGGTACATATCTAAGCTCACAGAAAACTTTTTTTCTCTGATTCTGAATGACCCTATCCTGGAATAGGAGCAGAGCATATTTTGAAGAGTTTCGTTTTTTGAAACCAAACTGGTTATTTGAAATGATATCCGTATCTTTACAATAGCTATTTAAAGGATTAGCTTAAACTCGGTAAAAACCATTAATCGATATTAGAAAGAAGTGAAATAGGTCTAAAGTTATAAACTTTTCTAGCAACTTTAATATTTGCTGTTGGCAAAATCTTTGCTTTTTTCCAAATATCCGGAAAATAACTATGTTAATACAATGACTATATATCAAAGACAAGACTATATCTAAAGAATGTGGATATGTTTTTAGACTAAAGTTTTAAATTACATCAACTTCTGAAGATTTTGTATTGCTAAGCAAGGATCTGTTAGTATGTATACTCGAAAATGTAGTAAACGGAGTTCAGATGGTTCATTCGTCAAATCTGAAATACGCACTATACATTCATTGGAATGACTTTTAACGTTTGAAACTATTGCTAAGTTTAAGCTGTTAATAAGACTATCGATTTGTATGTTAGATATGTTATAATCGTTTGGCAACATAAGACAGAATAAAGATCCATGGAGACTTGATTAAAACTCTTGCCAATCTGTACATCGAAAGTAGTTAAAGGCAACAAAATAAGAGTATTTGGGTCTTGGAAAGTGCAGAAAGGCTCTGACAGCGGTGTGATTATTCGAAATAGAGGCTTCTTGAAGGTGAATATGGAAAGGCAGAAATTGGAAGATATCAATTTGGACAATCGTAGAAGTGGATTTTCAAAAAGACTACGTTAAATGTCACCACAAGCAATGAAAAAATTACAATTTAGGACGAAAAATTTAATAAGCATGTTGTTTCTCGAAAAGTTAAGGGTTTTGGGGTCACCTGAAGGATATTATCCTTTAAAAAACTCCACGTTCTTCTCAAGACATAAAGACGGAATTCATGTGAAATTATCAAGAACATTAAATTAAGTTTACCTGTCATTATAGCACCACGTCTACACGTAATAATTTCATCAATTTATAATAGTGAGATCCCAGAACAATGGAAAAGTGCAATAGTTCTATCTATTCCAAAAAAAAAAAATAAAGCAATTGAACCATTTGATTTTAGGCCAATAAGTTTACTTTCATTTTTTAGCAAAGTTGCAGATTAAATTTTTGGATGGCCAAATAATAACTTTCTTATAACTTCATAATACTTAAACTAAATGGAATTCATGCTAAACATAGCTGTTAATCTGCTGTTTTGAAGTTCACAACACATTTTTGTTAAATTCTGGATTGTGGACAAATTGGTATAATGGTTCAGCTTGACTTTTCAAAGGCGTTTGATAGTATAGACTATATCCTTTTGTCCAAGTTGAGCAATAAATTCAATTTTAGGACGGTCATTTAATGCTTTCCGTGCTATTTGTTAAATTGAAGTCAATCAATAAAAACTGACATCCGAACATCCAGTCCCTATAATATGAACTGCGGAGTTCCTCAGGGTTCAGTTCTTATATCTCTGTTGTTCTTTCTGTTCATCAGTGACTTACCTGATGTTGTTCAACATTCTTTTGTGCATATGAATGCAGATGACGTTATTATCTACAACTTTTGCGACCAGAGAAACTTGGGTTGCTGTGTTAACTACATAAATAATGACATAGTTAATATTCAGAAATGGGCCCTTTCAAATAAATTGCTTCTTAATCCTTCAAAAACAGTGAGCATAGCCTTGTTTTCCAAATTAATAATGAAAACCTTCCTATGAAAAATATATATGGTACACTTAGATCCTTAAGACCATCATCTCACTTTCTGGATTTAGATATAAAAAAACATCTTGTTAAGAGTTTCATACTAACATTCTTTACTTATGGTTATGACTCGTCTGTTTATCCTGATAGTAAAATGTTGCTTTCGATGATTGCAATTCTTTCATTTTTGGTATGCCGCGATTTGTCAGTGTTTCTCATCTTCAAAATTCTCTTGAAGGTTTAAGCCTGGAAAACTATCTTAAACGTAAGAATGTGATACGACTTTACAACATCATACACACTCACAGAGAGAGAGATCAAAAGAATGAAAATAAAACAAAATGGTACAAAATTAAGTTTGTTTTTGAAAGACTGAAATTTAAAAAATTAGAGCCACCCTGATATACATTAAAGTGCAACTCATAAAGATATAAGAGAAATTTCAAAAAATTGAAAACTTGAATGACATAATCTTTCTAAACCTATTGCAATGATAAATATACTTTATAATTCGTATTTGATTTATTTTCGTCCTTCATAATTCAAATGCCATTGCATTGCCTCAGAAATGTGTCTGTGAAAACTTTAATAATATAAAAGCATACCTTTTCTTTTTAAAACTCAATATTAAATTCGCATATTTTCTTTCTTTTAAAGTAAATTTAAAATATTTGAAATTTAATTTTCTTGCTTCTTACAATTCTATAGAATAATCGCTTAAAGCGTGTGAAACATGGACACCTTATCATCACAGAAATTGTCCATAAAGGATTTTAAATAGTTGTTACCTTGAAAGATGCTTTATCTATTTAAAATAAAATAAATACAATTGTGGGAAAAGTAGGATCACAGACGTTTATTTATTTGAGAACCTTGGCGTAAAATTACGAGGAAATTATCTTTTGCTTCCCTAGACTCGTAAACCTTGAACCAAATGAATTTCCGAAAAAATCCTCGTTACGTAGGTACAACATTACAACAAATATTTACGTATTTAAAATAAAATTGTTCTAATACTTCCCTAGATTGGAAAAATATTCTACAAACGTTTACAAAAATAATTACCCTGCGGTTAAGTTGTGGTCAGCTTAATTAGGAGCTGTGGTCGGCTTCATTAAAATTACTGGAATCAAACCTAAAATTCCATTTAAATAAAATAAAGAATAAAAACAACAAAGAATGTTAGTTATAAACCACAGAAAATACTTCATGTATCAAAAAAAATGTACGTTTACTTTTTTCAATCAATTAATCTTCCCTAAGTTTCACGTGAACGTAAGACCCATTGAAAAACAGAACAACGCCTCTAAAAATAAGGTTACAAAATAATTTGCATTTTATATAAACTTTATTTCATCATCAAAAAATATTTCCCCTTAAGAGTACAAAATCATAAAAAAAGCCTTAAAACGATTAGGCCTGCTATGTATTTTCAATGTTGTTGGTTTATTAGAAAGTTAATTAATGTCAACTCTAATGTTTACTTTTCAATGATCTTAAATTTATTTTGGGAACATTTTATGCTCAACAAGAGAACCAATTAATTTCTTCTTTTTTTGATTGCTCATAAAGCTCATAATTAAATACTTTTCGTTCACAAGATGTAACGCTGATACCTAGGAAGCTTGCTTAAATTAAATATAAAATTATGTCCTTGTTTCCTTTTAGGAGTAAAATCAAAAAACAAAACACAAACTCAAGTAAGACTTTCCGGTGATTTATTAACTTGTTAGAAATATTCTGTATGAGACCTTTTAATAAAATGTTGTTTCAGAATTACTGATTCCTTAAAGTTTAAATAAACATACTTTATTTTATTTGGACTTAAAATGTTTTGGATCCTTATATACAAAGAAGACACGGTGGATACATGTCCTTGCTTTGAAATAATGGATGTTATTTTTGAAGATATAAGTATGTTTATGTGATGATGATGAGAAAAAACAAAGTGCTTGACTTAAGTTTGTCATCGAAATTTTGTGAACGGCTCAATTCACACGGAGGTAGATATTTCATGGCTTCGTCGTCATCTTTGTGTCCATTCTGAAATGTTGGTCGTATTATTTTTCGTGATGTTTTTAATGTAAGAAATAAAATTAATTCATTCTTGGAAATTGTCTGATAAATATTTATAAATTCTTGAAATGTGCTGATGTCTAAAGTGAAGACTTAGAACTTTTTGAGCCAACAACAAAAAAAAAACACAATTATTTTTATTTGTAGAAGTCGATTGGTTTGATGATTCAAAGAAGATATGGGTAAAATGTTTGGAATTTTTATGAGGAGTATCCAACTAAGCAGACTGTCATAATCAGGCGTGAGACTTAAGCCAGGTATTTGATTTTGATTCAAAAAGTGATTCCATACTATATTGTATATTTACTTATGAATGAAAATTTATTTTCCAAAGAAGGAAATGATATTATTGTCTTATAAGAGACCAACTTGATAAAAAGATTACAAAAACAAAAGATTTATTTGAAAATTAAGTCTTTATATTGTGATGAATTCATTTAATCCTATTGCTTTTATTAAACACCTAAATCCTATTAGGGGCTTTTATTTGATGCCTCTATCTCTGCCAAAGAATACAATTATTTATGCATACATATGTACGTAGGAAGGTATCTACAGAAGATATTTTGATTTAAGACAATAAATCACTTGAGGTCTTGTCAAAACATTAGTGGTTTCGATGAATAAATATCTATTTATTTTCTTTTAGATCGAATGTTTTGTGGACAAGTAGATATGTGTATCTATAAGTTCAATAAATTACTTTCTTTTAGTTTATATTATTTTTATTTCAGGAATTCTGAATACTCAACATTTATTTTTCAATAAAATGTTTTCTATCGTTAATTTGGCATTTTTGTTGTCATATTTAAAAGTGTTTTCTTTTGATATGTTACGTTTTGTCTAAGCATATACTTGGTCTTGTCCTCATTGACCTCTTAATCCTTCTTTTTCGCTTCCGCCGCAATACTCAAAAACCCACAACTGACATGACGGTTTGATCTTCCAATTCTTTCAATATCATCAACGTATCCCAGTAATTGAATGGAGCTTGGAAGATCGTGCCTCTAGTATTGACGGCTGTTAAAGAAGTCAAGTCACATGACAGCCCGTTGCTTTGAATAATTCGCCAGTGATGCGGTCAACCCAGCAGCTTTGTTGGATTTCATTTTCAATATAGCTATCTTCACTTCGTCGAGGTCGGGTAGGTGGAATTGTTATTCTGTTAGGTTGAGTGATTCCATCTCTCTTAGAGCGGAATTCGAATCGTTATCGCCGTTATATAATTTGTAAAAGTAGTCTTTCTATATTCATAGCATAGACTGCGGATCTAATACGATGTTCCTCTGATCGTTTTCGGTTCATGTCTGGTACCTTTGGTAAGTTTTTTTTACATCCATCTAATCGATTGCGGGCTTATCACGCTCTCTTTTATCCCATCTAATAAGCCGGTGCTCCTTTCTCCTCTTCTGCTCATAGAGCTCGCGGGCAGCTCTGATAATTCCGTTCACCTTAGGTGCGTGCTCTTGCCGGCATTCATTGTCAAACCAGGGGTTTCGCTGTAGTAACCACGTTAAACCTTACATTTCAGAGGCGGCATTTCTAAAGGCTGAAAGACAATGTTGCCACTGATTTTCAATGCTTGATGCAGGCACCATAGGACTCCTTAAGATGTTGTTAAAGACTCGATCGGAAAGTTAGGCGTCAAACGTCGAATATTTTCACAGTACTTAATTGTTTTGGCTTGGATAGAAATATACATAGCCGTACCTTGGCATAATGGTCCATGTCAATGTTGGCCCTTGGAATGAAAACCTCTAGTTACGAAATCCAGTGTTTTTTTTTAAATCTCGCATCACGAATTCACGCATTTTTCAAATCTTATATAATATAAAAAAATGAATCACAAAATAAATAAGCGCAAACTTAGTTTTCATATACAAAGGCGCAAACCTCAACGACGCCTGGACCAATTTGGCCAATTCTTTTTTTAAAATGTTCGTTTAAGTTCAAAGATTGTTTTATCGACGAGAAAAATTCGAATAATTGCCGGATAAACCGTAAAAGCAGCCCTTCAACATAGTCAAAATGACAGCAGATGACTTTAAAAGAATTTCTTTGATCGAGAAACTAGTGATAAACAGAAAAGTATCCACATACAAGAACTCGAAAGTTAAATTGCTTAAGAATCAATGGCTTCGTTTCCAAAATGAGAAGTCATTTATAATTCAATATAAAATATACTCAAATAATGAAGATGTTTTATTTCAAGAAGTTGACATTTCAAAGCGGAACTCCAGTAAATTCGTAAATGTGGAATTGGGGCCACTATATTCTGGAGAAAGATTCATTGAAGCTGCAAAGTTTAAGGACCTGCAAGAACTCAAGAAATTCATACCTCCTATTATGCACCCGTTTTATAATAATATAAAAAAAAATACAAGAGCCGAAGATGAAGACATCCAGGAAGAGGAAGAATGAAGATTTTTAATTAATTTGTATAGTTTTCAAAACGTTTTTCTGATAATATTGGTATTATATAAATGGCCTAACCCTCAGTTGGTATCAATAACAAAATTTTAAATGAGTTCCAGAATGCCCCAAGCCACTTTTTTTTCTTATTTATTTTTTAAAACGCTCTTTCTGTTCGTAAATAAACGCATTACTACTAACCACAAACAAACAAAAAAAAAGCAAATGATATTCATCAAAAAAAATATTTTAAAAAAATGTTTTTTTTAATCCTGTTTTCTTTTCGGTACGATTTTTTTGGGCTTAGGCCGTTTTGGCGCCCAAATGTCTAAGCAATTTAGGTGTGTTCCTAACGTAAAAGATCATATCTATCAACAAAAAAAAAACGTTGATGTCGATTTGCCGGTATACAAGTGTTGTTTTTCTTGGATTGTCTAATACCTAATCTTATGATTTTGCTTTTGTCAACTGATAAACGACTGAAACAAATTCGTATATCATCTTTTGTACAAAGTTTTTAGTTAGTTTGTGTTTAGTTATCCAAGCAATGATGAATGTACTGTACGTGGCCCACATCATTCAAACATTTACGAACCGTTGATGGTGATTTGTGTAAATCCTATAGAGAAAACTGTCAACGTTTGCAATTGCTAAGCAAAATTACGCTCATTGGGATCAATCTCTCAATGTTCCTGTAATATATGATCACACAAATACGAACATTGTTTTCTATAAATCTCCATGCTTCCCATCAAACCCAAGTAATTAGTTATTCATGTACCAAGATATTTTGTATCAAATATGGAATAGAATGGAAAATCCAAATATACAAATCAGTGAAGAAATTTTCAATGAAGCATTGATTTCAATTGAGGACATGTGCTTGATGATGTCAAAAAAAAACTATTGCTTCAATTAGGCCCTACCGCGCCCCATCGTCCAATGCATGCGATGCTTTTAATCAAGAGTTGCATCAAGAAAAATTGTATGATCTCAACACTTTGAAAGAATTAATTTAAACAAATCTTCCACCCTTGAATAAACAATAGAAGTATGTGTTTGATATTCTAATGAAAGAAACAAATGATAAACCTGGTGGTACTCGAATAATTTGTTTAATTTCAATAATATTAGCAACAATTCGCTCACAAAATAAAATTGCACTTGCACTCGCTACGTCGGGAACATTTCGAAGAAGTCTGCAATGCCAAAGGTTTTGCAGCAATGTAAGTTGATTGTTTGGGTTGAATGTACGATGGCACACATAAAATATTTGGAGGCTTTAGACAGAACCTTAAAACATCTTCGAAGCAATAATAAGAGATTTCGTCATGATTAGCAGGAGATTTTCGTCAAACAACGCCAGTGTTTTTACGATCAACGCCATCTGATGAATCAATGCATGTCTAAAGTCCTCAAATTTGTGAAAACATATCAAACTACTTCATTTAAGCAAGAATATGCGTGTCGAGTGTAGTACCCGTGGCATCTTCGGTCGATAAGTCTTCTTCCGAGCATCAGCAAAGACTAAGTGGGCTGCGGGCAACAAAATAATTCCGGATAATCAGTTCGGGTTCAAGGTGGGCATGACACGATTCATGCTGCGTCTAAACTCGTTTCTGATATCCAATGGAATAAATCAAAACAACAATGCACAGGTGCTGTTCTGGTAGATCTGGAAAAGGCCTTTGACAACGTATGGTTAGAGGGTCTTTACCTAAAACTGAGCAGGCTTATTATAAGCAAGCTATTGTTGTACATATATACTTTATGATATGCAAAAGTGGAAATGTAACTTCGACCACACTATTCTTAATTAAAAATGAATTGCGTACGCCGACGATCTAATCACGTACAGAACGACCCGAAAAGTTGAGGTTATAAGAATTCTTTTGCAACGTGTTTTCGACAAGATTCTGCGATATTGCGACGACGATAAATGTCAAGAAGTCGGGGACAATTCTGTTCGGACTCCGGCTTGACTCTGGCTAGGGCCACGAGGGATATGTGCTAGAATTGGCCCAAGATGGTCATCGTTGATCTTCACGGGCAAGAGTGTAGTGAAGTACCTCGGTATCTGGTTAGATCAGTATTTATATTTCGACAGACATATAAATGCTGCTCTGACCAGGGTCAGAGAAGCCTTCGCTCTAACGAAACATCTGTTTTACAGCAATCGGCTTGACCCCAGAGTGAAAGCAATATGCTACATGGCCCTCATACGGCCGATGCTCGTTTATGATTGTCCTGTGTGGTTTATCGTTGCCCCTTCCCAGATGGAGAAGTTTCGGGTGTTCGAGAGGCAGTGTTTACCACTCTCTACCGGCTTATATCGAACAGCCGGATCTTCCTACATGCATTACTATTAAAACAAGGTCCTATACGACTGGGCAGGAATCAACAGAATTGACAATTTCGTGATAAAACTCGTTCGAGGTCCTATTGCGAGAGCTATGTCTTCGACCAACAATTTAATTTTCGGGGCGTTCTATCCGAACGACGAGTATTTTGAAAAATCACCCTTGAGCGGCTTCATACCACTAGAGGCATTCCTCTTTTTAGATAGATGCGGTCGGATACAGGATAGATTGGCAGTTCCGGTAATCTACCACGTCAGATGACGAACCGTGGATAGGCGACTCCTGTACAATCGGGACGTCATGGCACAAGGCGGAGCAGAGCTCCTTCACTTCAGTAGGGTTGTTTCCGAACGGGACCGAACTGATAGGGTGAAGCAGGAGAACCAGTTTTGGTGGCTTCAATCGGCACTTGATAGTGTGTAGTCGGGATGGGGTTTTAAGCCTTGGCCGACTTAGATACTTGTTATATAGTTTTAGGGTTTAGTTTTAAGTAGAATAGGCTGGGTGGCATAAAAAAAATACAAAAAAAAAGACAAACAAATATGAAAAAAAAAATGTTAGATAGTTAGATTTGCTGCTGTGGTTGTTCTTGTTTTAAGGAGTTAAAAGTTAAAATAGGTAGTTATTTAAAGTAGTTTTTAAGTTAAAATAAAAAAGGTTATTGATTCTAATGAATACAAAAATAAATAAAATTGAATTGAATTTAAATAGCCATTAGGGCCGAAAGGCATTTGTAACGGAAGATGGATCTACTTCGGCTATGACCATACAAAAAAAAAACTTACTTCCCAATGTCCAGTCAGAACCACAGGATTCTCTGACGTCACTAGGGTTACGAAGTAGAGTGTCCAATCGGCGGAGTACACGCAGGCATGCTTGCGATGGCCAAAGGGCTAACTCGTCGGTGGGGTGGGATCTTGTACTCGCCACTGGACTGCCGTAACTATTTTCATGCCTATTTTAAATATACTACTAGGGCTCCTTAATTGTTAGTCAATGTATAAATGCATCTCTTTTTTTCTTTTTCTTATTTTGGAAACAGGTGTTGTTGTTTCCTAAGTGTACCCTCCCACAGTTTATTCAATACTGAATAAACGCCATGGTTACCGCACCACTTAATTTGCTTGACTCGCGATAACCCCTAAATTGAGTTAGACTTACAGGCCTACTGCCCTCTCATATACCCTTTGTTGACGCTTCTTAATTCCATCACTTTCCCTTAAGATTTAAAATTTTACTCTCTCATACTGAGACACCAAATAGTTACGAAGAATAGATATGATTTACGCTGGTATTCATTATATATATTTTTATTGACAATAATAATATAATATAAAGTTAATTTATATAGTCGTAATTTGGAACATAATTGAGTTCGATTTAAACCAAACGTGAGAATGAGATCATCAACGAAAAAAAATAGACTTAATTTGAGTTCTGTTTTTATTAGGAATATTCACTCAATTTCCTCTTGCTTTCATATGGAGGTAAACTCTCTCAGTACGGAAATTCATCAACTTGCTATTCACTCGAATCTCACTTCTGGTTTAAGTCACTCTTATATAAAAAAAAATAATCTCTCACGCTCCCTATAATTTTTTAAACCATGTTAATATTTTTACTCCCGAATTTAAGTTTTCTTCGTTAAATGGTTCGAATTTCAAATTGATGAGATTTAAGATCTTACATACTATCACTCACCGATTTAAGAATGTTTGTTTATATTTATTTAAACTTACAGGTTTCCTTCCAACGAAGAGGTGCGCACTCCTTGGTTAGTTGGTGATTTTTATTTGTATGGTTGAGGTTGTATTTGATTTGGAGAAGCTAAATGATTAGTGATGGTGGATGGAAAAAAAAAATCTTTTCAATTTGAACTTAAAAAAAAAACTTGTACATTTTACTTAACTGAGAGAATGAGAGACGATTTAAGGTATATAATAAAAGAAAATTTTCTTCAATGATGAGCCGGGTTTAAAGATGAGGTTTGATGTACAGGCAGGGATAAATCGTTTGCCGATCAATTGCTTGTTCTTTTGATACTTTCTTTAATTTACTATTGTAGTTAGGTATCAGGTATGATGATGTGGAGTTGTTGGATCGATCGGTAGAAGAAGCAATAATCCCAATTGTGGTTGAGACTTGGTCCAAAACGTGTGGGATGCTGAGGTGGTTTGCTGCTCGTTGTCTTTACCTTGGTTTTGGGGCTTACGCCACAGGCTGATGATCGAAAAGACCGCTCCATCGACACGGAGGTAGGTGCTCCGTGGGCCTTGTATAGTATGCGGAATTTCTCGAGCGTGATCGAAATATACAACGCCTTAAAGTATGCCAAGGTAGATTGGACAGCTAAAGCAGTGAATCTCAGCACGTGGTGCGCTCGAAGATCACTCGTTCGAGCTTTTAGGTTCGGCGATCCCACTTAAGTGGTATGACTGTACCAAAAAAAAAAGAATACGATGGTTTGTTACCACTCTAATTTTAACATATAGGTATAAACTGCGCTTCATTTACCTCACGTAAAGGGCTAATATGCCAAATATTCCGTGGTCCACGAAAGAAGCTGTAGAAGGTACAGTCACGCTGGCTTGAAGTAAGCACAAAAGTTAGGCTGATTTTTCTTTGGCTTATTTTAAGTTATTAAGGATGGTAGTTTGTGTTTTACAACTTTCTCACAAGGCAATAGATATAATTTTGGACTTTAGTCAACTAGAAAAACTTTTAGCAAGATGAGAAGACGAATGTTCTTACTCGGCAGTCAAATCGGAAAAGAAATGATGAAGCGCGAAGGAATGACAGGTTAGCTTCGACTTTCCGCCCGCCGTGAGAATAGAAATTTGTCATATGGAATTGACGAAAAATGAGATATCGAGTATCGAAATTAAAAACAGGGATGTAATGAAATTTACACCTTCAATTCGGATTAATTTTAAGTAAATTACACTATGCCCGTACACAACATTTCAATTTTTTGACTGATTCGTCACAAAAATGAAATGAAAAAGGCAGAGTTATTTCAGTATTCGACTTACATAGGAGATGTTTTATGAAGTTTTAGTGTGTGGTTCTTAATGATTAGGAAAAGATTACAATTATTTTCGCAAGTCTTTTGCATGCACTAACCCCAAATTATTTCCAAACACATCGGTTAATTCGTAAAGATTGTCTCCAACTACCTTTTTCACTATGGCAGGCACGAATTTTGGACATAATTTAGCATTTCGATTTTTTATTTTATCGCTTAATATAAAATTTCGTTTCAAAACGGTTTGTCCAACAGAAAATTTTATGTCTCTGCTTCGTAAGTTATACGTTTTTTCATATACTTTATGTGCTTTAGCTAGAGATTCCTTAAGTCGATTGTGAATCATATTCATTTTCAATGGTTTTGGCAAAATTTCAATTTCAGAGTTGTTTAACCCACCTAGTCTTTTAAGTAAGGGGTAAGTTGAAGCGTGTTCTATTTTACTCTGTCCGAAAAGGGCTTCATGAGGTGAAACGCCAATCGCAGTATGAATTGTAGAACGCAGGGCGCTTACAATTGAGACTAGGTTGTTGTCCCAGTTGGACTGATCAGAACCAATATACGAACGGATAGCCGCGAGTAAAGACCGATTTACGCGTTCACTGGCATTAGACTGTGGAGAATATGTGGCTGTTTTTATATGTTTCGTTCCATACGTGGCTAGGAATTTAATAAATTCTTTACTGACAAACTGTTTACCGTTGTCTGATAAAAGTGATTCGGGTACACCAAACAATGAAAAGACATCTTCCTCTAAAAACTTTACAGCCGATTCACTAGTAGCTTTTCTTAAGGCTCTTACTAAAACAAATTTTGTCAATTGATCTAAACACACAATGATGTAGCAATTTCCCTTCTTAGATCTGGGATATGGACCTAAAAAGTCGACATATAAATGTTGAAAAGGCCTGTCGACAACAAATGCTTGTCCCATGGGAGGTCTAAGAATGGAGTTTGGCGCTTTGGACGCCTTACACACATTGCAGTCCCCGACGTAAGACTTAACTTGGGCCGCCATATTAGGCCAATAAAAACGTTCTCTTAGGCGATACAATGTTTTGGCAACCCCGCCATGCGATGAACGAGGAGGGTCATGAGCCAAACGAACTAATTGACTAGTCAGCAATGACGGGATCCATAGTTTCCAGACACAATCATCTTTTATGGGATCCCCAGCACAGGGTTTGACCTTCTTGTATACAAAAGAATCTGATACCCGAAGATCTGGTAACTGACTGTTATTTTCCTCTATAGTTTTTATTAGTCCAATATATTCATTTGACTTAAAAGCCGGATCGTTAAGTTCGACGTATAAAACATCTGATGGATCCAATACATTTTTTTCCTTAGATGCAATCTCGTCTACGGCGTAAACGCGAGAGAGAGCATCGGGAACAACATTCTGTGTACCTTTCCTATGCTGTATCTCGAATGAAAATCGCACGGAAAGAATTCTTAGATCAGATCAAGAAAAATAAGCTACAAATCACGAAAAATGAATCCAGTTTTGGACCTTGGCTTCGAAATAAGTAAATTGCTACTTTTTGTTTGCAATTTCATAAAATGAGCAAAATGAAGATATTGACACTCAAAAATCATATTTCACTACATTTGAGTAGCAATAATTCGACCGAGGAAAACAAATATTTCAAACAGCGAATTGCAATTTGATATTAATTTGTATCAATTTAATGTTAATTTTAATCATGAATTTCAGCAGGAGTTTGTGGATTGAAATTGTTTTCTTGTAGATTATGATTCGTTTTTTTAAATACCTACACACACAAGTGGCAAATTTCAACCCTTGTTTTCTTAGACTGCGACAATATACATTAGTTTGCAAATGACATCTAATGTTTTGCTACTTCTTTTTTTTTAAATTGCAACTTTTGAGTTGTAATTTGAAACAGGTTATTCTGCAGTTTGAAAATGACAGTCACAGTTTTGATACTTAGTTATCTTTAAATTGCAACTTTTGAGTCGTAATTTGAAACAGGTTATTCTGCAGTTTGCAAATGACAGTCACAGTTTTGATACTTAGTTATCTTTAAATTGCAACTTTTAAATCGTAATTTTAAACAGTTTCTGCAGCAATTTGTAGCTTTTAAAGATTAATTTACTTTCTATTTTCAAGGAATCATGTAGAAATTCAAGAACAATCTTCATTATGATTTACAACATAAACTTATTGGTTTTCGTATTCTCAGGGATATTTTTTTAGTTGATCGCGCGCCGAATTATAAGTTTTTGTTACAAATTGCAATGAATATATTCGTAATTGCAACTTTTGAATATCAATTTGCTTATTTTTTTCAGCATTTTCGTCGCAATTTAAGAATATTTCTTATTAATTTAAAAACTATCGTTCTTAATTCACAAATATATCATATTTATTTTTGAATTCAAGAGTGTAGTCTTATCTTTTGAAGTTTAATGGTAGTTAAAAAATTGAGTGGTTTTACTCTTCTTAGTTGTGAACGAAAACTCTTATCTTTATCTTTATGAAGGAAACTGAAAATAATTTCTGTCAGTAGTAATGCAATAAGAAAATCCACACCTTTACTTACTTTTCATTTCCGTACCATTGTATTTTGTTTGTACTAGAGAATAATAATTTAAAAAATCAATAATATATAAAAGAACGACACATTTGAAAGAATTCTTTATTTTTTATTGTTTTTAACTTATTTCTAAAAATACAACTTTAGAAACTTAAAATTAAAATATATTATACTATTTTTATTATTTACACTGTTTCGCCAATCTTCTATTTTAGAACGCAATTTGGCCCGGTTGCCCACATCTGTTGGAAATAGTGTTATCAAATCACTTTCATTCAGTAACCTTAAGGATTCCAAATCTGTGATATTAAAAGCTGAAAAAAAAATCCAAAAATTGTTCGATTTTACTAATAAGATTGGATTATACCTAGGTCAATAATATTGATTTGGGTGACCGTTGGACCATGAACAGTTATAAAAGAAAATATTTACTTATGCCACTTTTGATATGCATGACTATTTAAAGCAACATTAGCTTTATGTTTATTTTTGTAGGTTTCTATGTCTGTTTTCTCGGGGATATTAATATTAAATTATTCTAAAACGTAAGAAATTTTAAATTAATTCTTATCATTTCTCAGTTTGTCCTTTGTGGTGAATAACCAAATAAAATTGTTTTCCAACCAAGATATTGAAGTCGACATCAAATTCGAAATGATGAAAAAACCCAAGAAAAACGACATAGCCTGATTTTCTTTTATAAAAACAAATATATGTACCTATATATATGTATAGTATATACATACATATGTAGGTGGAACGTTGTTTTCAATTATTTACTTACAAAGAAAGTGATTATATAAGGTATCAAGTCCCCAGAGACTGAGTAAATCATACACATTTTTTGTGTTTTGGTTAAAATTGTCAGTTGCCAGTTCATTTATATCTGGCTGGTCACTTGACCCAGCATTTGACGTCATTTTAAAAATTTTTTAAAAATTTCCTAAAAAAGAAATAAAATTTAAGTTCAAAACTTTATAACGTTTTGATAAATTCGAAAGACGCACAATGGTTTTCAATTACTAGGTATTTGTAACAAAAGGGAAAATTATTAAATACTTTTGCTAATTTTGTGAAAGGCTTTGTGGTTGAATAAAGTTATTATATTTTTTTTTAAGCGCTGTCTTGAATGAAACATCAAAAAAATACTAATAAACATTAATTACTTGTCACTTTATTTTACTTACCTATGCAAGGCCGGATATCAAAAATAGTTAAATGAACAATTAATTTCCTTTTTGTTGAAATTTTTATTTTTACACCACTTGACAAAAA
>NC_079147.1:277988953-278084567 GCF_945859685.1 Eupeodes corollae
TTTGGAGCTGACTGATGTAATCGCTCGACCACCTTTTCCAAAACTGTTGAACAAGTCGCTGAACATATTGCCATCTCTTTAACGTTTTAACGCCATCGTCAATGGGCTGGTCAGGAACACTTGTCATGGGACGCATAATTAAAAAATGTGCTGGCGTAAGAGGATCAACGTCTCCTTCAAAACGGGAACACAACGGTCGCGAATTGGCGCAAGCTTCTATCTGACAAAGTATTGTAGTAAATTCCTCGTACGAAACTATGGTATTGCCTAGTATTCTGCGGAGATGAAATTTCACCGTTTTGACACCGGCCTCCCACAAACCACCGAAATGTGGAGCAGTTTATGCCCTGGGTGGTCAATTCGTCTGTGACATCACCTTGAAATTGGTCAGAGAGAAATTCTTTGGACCATTCGCGAAGCTGATTATTGGCGCCGACGAAACTCGTGCCATTGTCGCTGAAAATGGTGTCGCAACGGCCACGCCTGGCAACGAAGCGTCGTAAGGCAGCTATAAAAGCTTCTGAGGTCAAATCCGTAACTGCTTCTAAATGAAGAGCTTTGGTAGCTAAGCAGATGAATAAGGCGATATAGGTTTTAAATCGCTTGGCACCACGACCTTTCCATGAGCTTACGATAAAGGGGCCAGCGTAATCGACGCCGGTGTTGTTGAAAGCTAATCCTGGTTCCAGTCGCTGCCTAGGTAAATCTCCCATCTGTTGTTTAAAGGGAATAGCACGCTGTCTCATACAATCTGGGCATTTATAGATGCATCTCTTTACCGCATGGTGTACATCGACGATAAAATGCTCCAAAGATAATAAGTATGTCATTTGGCGAATTCCCGCATGAAGATTTCGCATATGGCAATCAAGAACGATGAGGTCTGTTAACCGATGCTTCGTGTGAAGGATTACAGGATACTTTTGATTAAATGGCAACTCGGCATTTGACAACCTACCACCTACATGTAGTACACCATCTTCATCAATAAACGGGTTCATTCGAAAGATTTTACTTTTCGCTGGGACGGGTTTGTTACGAATTAAACAATCAATTTCATTGGAAAACGATGCTCTTTGTGATAATCTGAGTACAGCGATCTTGGCCGAATTAATGTCACTCGGTGACAGCCACAAGTTATTCAATGTACTCCTAGGCCTTCGGTACTTTCGAATTAAACGTATACAACGCGCAACGACGCGAAGAAGTCGGTTGAGGCTACTAGACCATTGAAAAATATCCCACTCAGGCTCGGCTGAGCTTGCGAAACAAGAAACTTCGGCTTCTTCGACGGCTAGCTTTAAATTGGGTAATTTCGTGAAAATAACATCAGATTCTTGAAGGAATAACGGCCCCTTCCACCACAAATTTAATGAAGGCAAATGTTTGGGCATAATTCCTCTTGTACCACAATCCGCTGGATTTTCTGCAGAACGCACATAATGCCAAACTGAAGACGGTAGTTCAGCAGTAATTTGGGCTAATCGATTATCGACAAACACGTTTTTAGAGCGAGGGTATCCCTGGATCCAATGCAACACTGCCGAAGCGTCTGTGTATGCAAAGCATTCGATGTTATGTGAGAAGAGTGACTCTTTAGTCTTGCTAAGCAGTTTGGTTAGCAGTAAAGCGCCACACAACTCGAGCTTGGGAATGGTCAACTTCTTTCTAACTGGTGCGACACGCGTTTTAGCACAAACGAGCGATGTGCAAACGCGTCCATCAGTTCTTTTAACACGACAGTATACTGCTGCAGCATATGCGGACTCAGACGCATCCGCGAATCCATGCAGCTCAATCAATTCCCCCCTTTCATGCTGGATCCATCGAGCAATACGAATCAACGCAATGTTTTTTAGATCAGTCCTAATATCAGCCCATTCCTCGTAGAGTTCTGAAGGAATTATCGAATCCCAACTTACTCCTTTAAGCCATAACTTCTGCATAAAAAGTTTCATTTTGATTACGGTAGGCGAAAGCAATCCTAGTGGATCAAAGATCCGAGCGATATCAGATAACACCTCCCTCTTGGAGATTTGGGATCGTAGCGACGGTAATTGTAAACTGAATTTGAAGATATCAGCTTCAGTATCCCAAACTAATCCAAGTAATTTCACGCTAGAGTCACCCATTGGCAGGTCACTTAAAATTTCGAGGCTTTCGGCTTCAAATGTTGATAGGAATGTCGACGAGTTAGAAGCCCATTTCCGAAGCTCCATTCCCGATTCCCTAAGGATTTTACACAAATGGTTTTTAGTTTGAACCGCTTCTTCAACCGAGTAGAACCCTTCGTTGTAATCATCGACGTAAAAATGGTACTTTAGGCTGTTGCTGGCTTGAGGATATTTTGTTGAACCGTTAATAACTATCTGCTTGAGGACTCTGGTAGCAATAAAGGATGCCGGAGCCGTTCCATAAGTCAGAGTCAAAAGACGATAGTCGATAGGTTCTTGGTTAACGTCCTCTCTGCAAACAATTCGTTGGTAATTGGTATTATCGTCGTTGACCAAGATTTGGCGATACATTTTAGCAATATCCGACTTTACTGCTACCGCGTATTTTCGAAATCCTATTAGTGAGGTCACGAGATCGTTTTGTATGACAGGTCCTACCATCAAGCAATCGTTAAGCGAAATGCCATTACTCGATTTACAAGACGCGTTGAATACTACCCTCAGCTTCGTCGTTGTGCTAGAGGGTTTTAGGACGGCGTGGTGAGGCATATAAAAGGAAGGCTGATGTAATTCGCTCGGCGAAACGGGTGCCATGTGACCTAATAGCTCATACTCACGCATAAATCGTATATATTCCTGTTTTAGATCAGGATTATTGACAAATCTCCTTTCAATCGAATGAAGGACACGAAGAGCCGCATTCCGTGAGTTCCCGAACTCAACGGTTGACGTTTTAAATGGAAGCCTTATTACATATCGACCATCGGGCCGAACACAGTGGGTTGAAACGAAGTGATTTTCGATCTGCTCATGTACGTCGGATTGCGAAGAGTGGATATTTGGAAAGTCTTCATATCCCAAAAACCTTTGGAGCAGATAATCGAGATCAATCGCAGTTGTAAAGATTTTAAATTGTTGCTGACTATCAGAAGAAATGTTTCCTGCGAGTATCCACCCGAAAGCAGTGTTTTGAGCTGTTGGCGAACCTGACGGATGGATGATTTTACCATCCGATAGGATATTGAAGAAAACATCAGATCCGAGCAGAATATCGATTTTATTGGGAATAAAACATTGAGGATCCGCTAGATGAAGATTATCAAAAAACGCAAGTTTTGATTTCGAAACCGGTAAGGTAGGTAAATCGCCAGTCAATTTTGGGAGTATATATGCCTTTGTAGAAATTATAAACTTTGACTCACCTGATGAGTGTAAACTCAAACTTACAACTCCTCTTGTTCCCAAGGAACTGCCGTTTTGACCAATTCCATGAATAGGTATTCTGGCGTGAGATCTCTTAAAATTTAAGAGTTGTACACACTCTTCTGAAATTAATGTTGCTTGCGACCCGGAATCAAGCAATGCTCGGCATTTATGTAGCTGGCCGCGAACATCAACAACAAAAACTATAACCGTAGGTAAAAGTGTGTAGCACTCCCGGAGCGCATTATTAACTGAATGTACCGACATTCCACAAGCTATATTTTTTGAACAACTCGGAAAACTTACGTCAGGCCCAACGTGACCTTGATGTAGCATCGTATTATGCTTTTGCGAGCAAAGCCTACATACAGAAAATTTACACTCAGAGATGTTATGTCTTACGCGAAGGCAATTTTCACAAATTTTATTTGACTGCACTAGTTCAACGCGCGCCGGTACCGTAAGATTGCGAAACTCAGTACATTGGTACAGATAGTGATTTCGTTTACATTTAATACACGGTTGTATAGATGTACTTAAGACGCGTTTACTCGCAGTTTTAAAGTCAACTTTTTTATTAACACGCACGT
Source organism: Eupeodes corollae (assembly GCF_945859685.1). Classification (NCBI taxonomy): domain Eukaryota; kingdom Metazoa; phylum Arthropoda; class Insecta; order Diptera; family Syrphidae; genus Eupeodes; species Eupeodes corollae. Next base: position 277,992,921 of record NC_079147.1, read on the forward strand.
CCCGCGATTAATTAAGTCTTTCGAGTTCGTTTATGCGATCCTTTAAAAATTCAATAAGATCTTCGATACTTGGATCTTCTTTGGTTTTAGTGGCTCGGACCCACAAAACTCGGGTTTCTTCGTCCATCTTTTTTGCGAGTACATACACTAATAGCGTATTCCAAGATTCGACTGGCTTTTTAAGAGCACGCAACGCATTTATGTTTTCGCTTATAGTTCTAAAGAAACACTTTATTTCGTCTAAACCGGTGCCTTTAAGCATTGGAAACTCAAAAAGCTTATCGAAGTGTGCAACCGTTATAAACTGGGGTTTATCATAAAGCGATTTTAACAGATCCCATGCCACGTCAAAATTTGCATTGTTGTGAGACAAATGTTTTATGACCGACGACGTGTTACCTTTAAGGCATGAAAGCAAATAGTCCATTTTTTCAGCTCCCGAAATATTTTCCTTTGACTGGACCATCGCGACGAACAAATCATGAAACCGCATCCACTCGTCATAGCCACCATGAAACTTCGGTAGTTTCGTTTGTGGAAGTCGCGTATTTGAATCGACCTTTGTTATGTTTATGGATCTACGCGATTGTTCACTGACTGTTTTTAACATTTCGGTTAACGCGCACTGATTGTCAGTTAAAATTTGCAATGATTTATTGAGCTCATCACTCGCACCACCACCGAATGGATTAGAAACACCCTGCGAATCAATTATCTACTAATATTATAAAGAGGAAAGATTTTAATTTTGTATGTTACGAATAAACTCAAAAAGTACTGGACCGATTTTAATAATTCTTTTTTCATTAGAAAGCTACATTATCACTGAGTAACATAGGCTATATTTAGTACTAGATTACTATAGAAATCTTTACAAATTCCTATTAAAACCAACCGAAGGTGTAAAAAAATTAGCCATAAAATGTCTTTCATCGCATACGCTATGAACAATAAAACAAAACAAAAAGTTATTATAAGTAAAAACAGGTCAAATATATCCATTTTAATCCTTACCTGACATAGCTAATGTTAGAAAGATACACATTCGGTTTTCCCAACACGAGCACATACACCTTCGATAGTATGATACATAAATGAGGTCTTTTTTCATAATGGATTTTTAAAGGCGATCCAATGTGATCGCAAGTGTGTGTATGGTTTTTTCCGTGCTGTTCATTGATTGAATGTGACCAGCCTCTGCTCTTCTTTTATTTTTTGTGTCATTTTTTTATTTTATAAATTAAAATACCTCTTATGTATTTTTTAAATAAATGTATTGTTTTGAAATATGAAAATTGCAACTTCATCTTTATTTTGTTCTTCTAAAAACATAAAAAAGTTATGTTTAGCGTAGTATAAGAAACAGTACTTTTTACTTCTTGCGTACGTATTTAAAACAGCTGGTAACACTAAAACGCAATTAGGGCAGGAATAGGAATTGTAACTCTTTTTCTTCCTTCTCTTTTACACTGTAACTATTCTTACTACCATCTATTTCTCGTGTTTGTGTGACATAGGGCCATAGGGGTAATTTAAAACATGAACTCAGAAGGAAAACGTGGAGAGTGTCTCTGCTCATTATTAAATATACTCTCATTTGCGCTGTCGGCTCCTTACGCAGTGGACGCAAGCGACATTGAAGATTTAGAGTTTTTTAAACACATTTGTATGCTTCACTTCAAAAGTTCTTTTCAGAGCTACTTAATTTTAGTATTTATCACACTTTTTCATATTTCTCAAAGTTCTTTTCAGAAATATCTCTTTGAACTTGAATAATTTCTTTGTTATTATTATTTAAAATAAATATCCTTCATAGCAATATGCCTAGAAGAAGAAGGTCGCAGCTATCTAAGAATAGTTCCCAAGCGAGATTAGTAAAAGTTCGTCGTATTGGAGAGTCTTCTTCTGAAAATGCAGATCGTCTGGAAATTATGAGAGTGTACGCTTCCCAATCGCGAGCCAGAGAATTAAGCGTCGAACGTTCAATTCGTCTTGCAGAACAAAATGCAAGATACGAACGACAGTCAAGTGCTGAGCGCTCTCAGCGACTTGAAGAAAATAGAGCTAGGAACTCGCGAACGCGTGCACGGGAATCTAGCACTGAACGCTCGCAGCGGCTTTTGACACAGCGAGATAGACAACGGTCGTTAAGAGCTAGGACGCGCAATAGAATTTTAGCGCATAGTAATAGGTCGGCATTTAGTTACGATCCTCAAATTGAATATGCTCATCAAAACAGCATCCAAATCGGAGCAATGAATAAGATGTGTGAGGAAGCGAAAGGTATGTGCTGTGCATCTGGAAAGGTTGTTTTCTCTAACATTGATGAGCCACCAGAACCAATTAAAAGTGTTTTGACAAATAATCATATACTATCCGCGCATTTTTTGAATAACGTACGTAGATACAATAGCCTTTTTCAAATGACTTCCTTTGGGGCAAAAGAAATTAAGGAGGGTCATTTTATGCCTACCTTTAAGGTGGAAGGACAAGTTTATCATCTCATAGGTAGCCTTTTACCGCCATCAGGACAAATTCCCCAATTTTTGCAGATATATTTTATTTCCGATGCTGATCAACTATCATTGCGATCAAACACGGCTCCCATGCTAAAACTAAATTTCATAAACGAATTGCAGACCATGTTGAATAGCCACAATGTTTACATACGAAGTTTTAAACATAGTATTGAACTCAATACCCCCGACAGTTTGAAATTGATCATTTACTCTGATCGCACACCCCATACAGAACACAGAGGAAGATATAACGCCCCTTCAATAAATGAAGTGGCCGTTCTCTTGGTTGATGAAGACAAAGGACCCAGGGATATAGTACTGCACGGTAGAGACGGACAACTAAAACGAGTGTCGGAATTACATCGAGCATATGATCCGCTACAATATCCGTTGATGTTTGCATCAGGAGACGATGGATATTATTTAATTATTCCTCAGCAGAATTCCTCAAGAAATAAGACTGTGTCATGTATGCAATATTATGCATACCGTTTAATGATTAGGGCCAACTGTTTTAATGCACTCCATTATTACAAAGATTTGTTTAATCAATATTGTGTGGATATGATGGCGAAGATGATTTCCGAAAGGTTAAATTTTGTTTACCGAAACCAACAAAAGCTTAGAGCGGATGACTATATTCATTTAAGGGATGCTTTAAACCAAGACGCAAGGGTAATTGCAGCTAATATCGGACAGCATGTCATCTTGCCGTCATCATTTACTGGGTCTCCAAGGTATCTCCACGAAAAGACACAAGATGCAATGACATACGTGCGCAATTATGGAAGGCCAGATCTTTTCATAACTTTCACCTGTAATCCAGATTGGCAAGAAATAAAACAGGAACTTTTTCCCGGTCAACGGTCTTTCGACCGGCATGACATCATAGCTCGAGTGTTTCACTTAAAAATGAAGAAAATGATAAAAATATTAACAAAAGACGCGATTTTTGGGCCGGTTAAATGTTATATGCTTACTGTTGAGTGGCAAAAAAGAGGATTGCCGCATTGTCATATGTTGCTTTGGTTGAACTCAAAAGTAGAACCCGATGAAATTGATAAAATAATAGTTGCCGAACTACCTAATAAAGACGAAGACCCAGTATTATTTGAGATAGTCACAAAGAATATGGTACATGGACCATGTGGACAAGAAAATTTGACTTCTCCGTGCATGAAAAATGGGATATGTACAAAAAAATATCCACGACGTTTCGTGACTGAAACCCAGACCGGTGAGGATGGGTATCCCGTTTATCGACGACGCGATGTCGACAACGGAAGGCAGATTGCTGCATTGAATGTCCGAGGGCGTACGGTTAATATAGACAACAGATGGATCGTTCCATATTCCCCAATACTATGTCGATCTTTTAATGCTCATATTAATGTTGAATATTGTCATTCCGTACAAGCCATAAAATACATATGTAAATACATTAACAAAGGATCGGATCAAGCAACTTTCAGTGTCAGAAATGCTCACGATGAAGTTGAAAATTATTTGAACGGCCGGTACATAAGTACATCTGAAGCAGTGTGGAGGATATTAGAGTTTCCTATACATGACAGACACCCTACCGTAGTACACCTAGCAGTACACCTAGAGAATGGACAACGAGTGTACTTCTCAGCGGAAAATATGCAAAATATAGCGCAAAATCCACCAAAAACGACACTTACGGCGTTTTTGACCTATGCCACAGTGATGGTTTTGCTAAAACACTACTCTATCACGAAGTTCCTCATTATTATACATGGGCTAACAATAAATTTTCTAGAAGGAAACGTGGCCAAGAAGTAGTTGGACATCCCGGTATAAAAAAAGATGCGGCACTGGGAAGAGTATACAGCGTTCATCCTTCCCAGTCAGATTGTTTTTATCTCAGGATACTGCTTCATCATGTACGTGGCCCAACATCGTTCCAAGATTTAAAAACCGTTGACGGAGTTGTTAAAGAAACTTACCAAGCCGCTTGCCGAGAATGGGGTTTGCTAGAAGATGATAACCAATGGGAAACTACTTTGAGAGAAGCTTCGATTTCTCAATGTCCGTTAAGGCTGAGAGAGTTGTTTGTGGTAATATTATTATTATTTTGTTTTCCCTCGGAACCTCTCAAATTATGGGACACGTTTAAAGATGATTTGTGTGAAGACATCAGACATATAGCCCAAGAACAAGGTTCCGATTATGATGTATATAACAAAGGTTTGATACAAATCGAAAACAAACTTTTAGAATTAAATGACAAAAGTTTAAGAGACTTTGGATTACCTTCTCCGAATCGCTCACAAAATGTAGTTGATGCCATACCGTGCCGTATATATGATGTTAACGAGTTGTCAGAATTTGTCAATTCAAATGTACCCAAGTTAGTGGCAGATCAAAAAATAGCGTACGATGCTATAATTGAAAGTGTGGAAAATAACAGTGGTCAACTTTTTTTTTTGGACGTGCCCGGTGGCACGGGTAAAACCTTTCTTGCCAATTTAGTATTGTCAAAAGTACGATTATCCGGAAGAAAAGCACTGGCTGTGGCATCGTCAGGAATTGCTGCAACCCTATTATATGATGGGAAAACGGCTCACTCTACGTTTAAATTACCGTTGACTGTTTCTTTAGATCAACAGTCTGTATGTTCAATCCGTAAAAATGGTCCACTGGGAAAGCTCTTACAGGACACGTCGCTGATTATTTGGGATGAGTGCACCATGAGCCATAGAGCTCATGTAGAAGCAGTGGACCGCACATTAAAAGATATAAGAAACTCATGCAATATGATGGGTGGCGTAACTTTTGTTTTCGCTGGAGACTTTCGCCAAACTCTACCAGTTGTAACAAAAGGTACACGTGCCGACGTTATTAAAGCGTGCCTTAAATCATCACCTTTGTGGCTATCAATTAAAACTCTCAATTTGCGCACGAATATGAGAGCACATTTATGCAATAACCGCGGTGGTAATTTCTCAGAAAATATACTTAAATTAGGAGACGGAAAATTTACTACTCCAATTGCAAACAGCTCCCAAGTACTTTTGGATATTGGATTGGCCCAAACTGTTCACAGTCTAGAAATTCTTATAGACAAAATCTATCCCGACATCAACAATCTTACAGTAAGAAATTTTCATTGGCTCTGTTCGAGAGCGATATTGTCACCCAGAAACGACTCAGTAAATGAGATAAACAAAATTATTATTGAAAAAGTACCAGGTGATTTTAAATGTTACAAATCTGTTGACACCGTGTGCAACATCGAAGATACAGTGCACTACCCACAGGAATTTTTAAATTCCCTCAATCCTGCTGGCTTGCCACCCCATGAACTAAAATTAAAAATAGGTACGCCTGTTATGCTTTTAAGAAATTTAAGCCCTCCCAATATGTGTAATGGTACAAGACTTTTGATCAAAGAATTAAGAGATAATGTAATTGTAGCAACAATCATTACGGGTCCCGCGGCCGGTCAGCTCGCACATGTTCCACGGATCCCGATGATACCAACTGATTTGCCCATATCTTTTAAACGGTTACAGTTCCCTTTAAAAATATCCCCTTACAATAAACAAATCCCAGGGACAAACTTTTTCCATAGTTGGTATAGACTTAAGGAAAGAGTGCTTTTCCCACGGGCAATTGTATGTGGCGCTTTCTCGAGTAGGATCTCCTGAAAATCAATACGTTTTGTTGCCACCTACAAATACTACAGCCAACGTAGTGTACAGGGAGGCTTTAAGATAAGCATACAATTTTTTTCATTGTCGTTTTAATTAGCATGCTTATAAGTATAACTTAAATATCTGTACTTATTTATGTCTACCCGTGCGAAGCCGGGACGGGCCGCTAGTGTCAGATAAAATAGCAGCATTATTATAGTACGAATCCTCGAACTCGACACGATAGTCGGTTTCGGATGATAAATCTGCTTCATCATCTAACAATGCTTCTATTTCATTTTGAATTCGTTCAAAATCGGTCATATAGGCGTCTAATTTTGTTTTTAAAGCCCGTGCTTTTGACACTTGTAGCGAAGGTGTTTGACAAGCGGCCGAAATTCGCGTAACTTGCCCTTTTAACGCAGCACGTTGACGTTTTAACACATCCATATCGAAAAAGAAAAACAAATAAAGTTAAATTAAATACGTTAGCGGAAAACAAAAAAGGAACTTTAAATTCAAAAGTGGCAGCACTAATCTTGACGTATGTGCTTTCGTTGTTTAATAAAACTCTCAAATTTCATACACATAGACACACATTTGATTTCCCCTATTTATTTTTTCTTGTATATTATGCGCGCACAACTCAACTCGCGAAGAATGTATGAGGACGAGGAGTATACATAAATAAGAGCACCGTTTGGAATTTGGATGATGATGAAGTTATTTGGGTGGTTGTTGCTTTTACTTGCAGGTATTCCGTACACACAAGAAATGCACAGCACACGACCGACGCGACGACACCACCCCACTCACAAACAAGCCTTTTCTCCTTTTAGCTTCACACACGTAGATGACACAAGCGCAAGACAAAGAAGCTTTTCTCTTCGATTTTTTTAACTTCGCACACGAAGACGACAGAACCGCAATGACAAAGAAGCGTTTCTCTTCGTTTTTTTTAGAATTACCGTTGCAAGAAAGGTAACGGATCGTCTGCAAATTTCGATTTGCGCGTGATTTAAATTATTTAATGAAACACGAAATAATTTAACTATTTTAGGGGTTGGTTTTGCACTTTACTGGGTGTTATGCACACACGAATCGCAAATTGAATAAAGTACAGCCGAAAACACACCCGAACCGACAAAAAAGGTTTTTCTTCGTGTCTCCCGCCGTCTGAGACGAAACCACGAAACTCGAACTAATTTAAGTTATTATTATTTTAGCACAAATCCGGCTCGAACGGACCAAATGTAAAGTTCGTTTAAATGTGGACTGTATCGTATTTTTGTTATAATTTATAATCGTAGCTTTAAGAAAAACACTCTTTTTTCCGACCTTCTCGTTTGAATTTAACTTTATTGTGTCGTGAATGCCACGGCAAGCTTTACAAAAATGAACGACGAAATTTTTAACGAAAGAATAAATGACGAAGCAAAGAATAAGAATGGGTTACAAGTTAAGTCGTTAACAAAATAATACAAAATTAATTCACAATAATAGGATAGGTAAATTTAAGTACATAACACAATGACAAATTAAATATAGACTGGTAAACAACTGCTATTGTAAAAAAAAACACCCAGGAAGTTTTCTTGAGAAAACTTTTTTCTTTCTTCATTATTATCTATAATATAACAAAATGTATTTGAAGTCGATATCTCTTCTGGTTCTTGAGCTATGGACGTAAAACAAAACGTCGAGAACGTAGGGACGTACGAATGTAGGTACACATGCACTCACATACATCTTTCTTAAATTCTTTTGTTTCTACTCTGGGACCTTGAAACGTCGGGAAATGTCAAAATTTTCAATTTGCCAAATCAGACCCATTACAATGACTTCCTATGAGAATTAAAAAATAACTATTTTGGGGGCATAAAACTAAGTAAGTAAAGGGTTAATCCATTAACACCCAAAGGTATTTAAAATAAAAAATATTAGTTTTTTATAGTATTTTATGTTTATTAAGGTGAAAGTTAAGATATATTAAAAAAAAAAAATATACAAACAAAAATTGTATTTAACAGTTATGGAGGTGTCCTTTTTTTAGTACAATGGGGCCATGCATACCATATTAATTTTCATTAACATGAACACTTTTAAAACACCCTTTTCCAATACATAGTGTTAAATTACACATTTCACAGCACCATTTCGATTTTAAGGAACATTGGCGACATCTTAGTTGATTTGAAAGTTTTTTGGAAAAGTGGTAGCCTTGGCTCTCCACAATGCTACGCTTGACTGTGAGTCTAGGTTGTCCTTGGTTCAAAACATGAAACCGGAGGTAATGTATTGTTATTGATCTCGTGAATTCTAGTTGATCGCCTTTATAGCTGTTTGCTAGCTTGTAGATCCTCCAGGCATTGGACGTAGAAGACGAGATCATGGATGTGAATAGGTTCCACCACCACTTTTTGCCTCTTATTTCAATGGAGTAAGTGTTGATGCACTGGTCATGTAGATCAACACCACCCATGTTAGTGTTGTAGTTTTTGAAAAGAAGTGGCTGAGGAATATTGACTTTCTTCTGCTCATCCTTGTTCTACCGTTTGATATTTTCAAGAGGTTCAATCTGGTCGTAGTTCGTGGCCATCGTTACGATGCTATTGTCCTTTTATTTGACAAAAAGCAATTCATTTCTCTTATCAAATTCTTTTCTGCTTTTGATATTCTTTATTAGAAGGAAGAGGGAATTTTTTTAACCGATTATCCCGAGCTGTTCCAGTTGCTCTAGATTTTGTTTTCTTTTAAAATCTAAATTAGGCTATAACTAGTAAAAAAGTTATCGAAATAAATAACATGGTCACTCGGACAGTCAACATTCCTTGGAAGGTCGAGAACCATTCTAGACCCTAATGGTACGGCTTTCAATGAAGGCCTTACGTTTTAAGCTCCGCAATATGTATCGAATTCATACATGTAGCCATCTTTGCTGCAAAGCATCCAATTTTTGAAACCAAATCTTACAGGCTTTCCTTTTATAAATAGCTTAGAAGAATGTCGACCGAAATACTTCACCATTGATTCGTCTATAAATAAATGCTCATGCATATATCCCCACTTTTGAAGCTTTTGGCACAAAAGTTTACTAAGCGGACCGAGTATTGCCATTTTATCGTTCATTTCAAAGGTATTATTATCAGCAAAATGAATGAATCGTTTTATTTCTTGAAATCTGTTCCTGGACATACTGTTTGCAATAATAGGTACATGTGTATCAGCTGCTTGTTTCCAGTACATGAATTCTCTTGCTTCAGAGTGATAGCCCGAAAATAGAAGGATTCCAATAAAAATTTGTAAGTCTTCATCATTGAACGAAAAGCTGTGTTTATTTTTTTGGCCTGCATACAACATTGTTTGATTTACGATAAGTTGCCTTACGTAGACATCAAACAGTTTTTCAAAGACTTGAACTTCGTTGAGGCCAATCAAATCAGAAACGCAGCTTTGGATTCTAGCCAAATAATTCGTTGTTGGATTTATTATATCTGTTGACGTCCATAACGGTGGAGCAATTGACTTTCTAAGGTCAGACAATGGAATATCATCTTCGCTGTCAAATTCACCGTCGTCTTGGGCTAAATGAGATTCCACAAAAATTTCAACCTCACCTGGAACATCTTGTGGTAACTCTATTGTCTTTAAGTTATCTTCATCGATATCCTTTTCATCCGTAACATAGTCCACCGTGAAGGAATCCTGACGATATCAGCGTTGACTATCTTCGTATTAATATCAATTTCTTCCAGGGCGGAATCGAGATGTGGAAGCGTTTTCATTAAAATACTAGCGGCTCGGTACGTGCTTCGCTACGTATAAGGCATAGTAATTAAAAAACTATTATTATTAAGTTAATTTATTCAAACAAACAAATTTTATAAATTGCTAGCTATTTAAAAGTCCAAATGACCCAAATGATATATTGTTTATATTATATTTATCAACAAAGAGTAAACACTAAAAAATAAAAAATAATTGGGTACTTATACTATGGTGGGTCTATATGGGTAAGTCTAAAAAAGTTAGATAAACAATATTTTTAGCTATTCTATTATGAGCATGAATAAATAAACAGATGGGTGTATCGACTTTGGAACAGGCAAAATAAAGTTGCCCATGTGAAAAACATGATTTCTTCAAATTGACACCACAAACGTAGTGTTTGCCCTTGGGCCTTATTTATTAACATCGCAAATGATAAACGCACAGGGTATTGTAATCTTTTGAATTCAAATGGCATATCAGTTGGAATCATAGGGATACTCGGTATCAAACACACTTCTCCTTTTGATCTACCAGTTAAGATTATAGCTTCAATCAAATTTGGCAAAACGTTTGTACTGCCAATCTGGTGGCCTTACACAGTTTTGGTGGATTAATGTTTCTCAATAATACAATCAAAGAACCAATTTTCAGATTCAAGCAATGTGTTGGTATACCAGGCGGTTCCAATGAATTTAAAAATTCAATTCGATAATTTATTGACTCATCTTGATTCATAACACTGTCAATTGATTTATATGTCGTGACTACACCTGACAGTTTCGCTTGAATTTGAAAATTAATGGCGTTGATATGAATGTTTTTCGGTGCTTAAATGGTGCATTCTCTTAACCAATCATGATTTCTGTAATTCTGAAGAATATTCGGCAAAACAAATAAATTCATCTATAGACTGTACAAAAATTGTTGTAAAGTGATCGATCCGTTCGTACTGTCGATTGATATTTGCCATCACCAATTTCCAACAATTGTTTTGACTCATGGACAGTCGCATTATTTTTCTTAGTGAATACGCATATTAGTTCAGTGTCAATTTTCGTACATATCTCCTGTATTATTGGAAACGGCTTGCATGATTGCGGCTTACACATGTTTTTGTTGAATATTCAACTTGGTTATATTCGTTTGTACAAATAAACGTAAATCATTACAATGGAACTCCTGCCACGTTGCAATTCACGATCAAAAAAATCATGTATCTCAGTATTTAGTGTGGTCATTACCAATTGTACTAATGCTTTATTTACAATCATAAGACACATATCTTCAATATTATTACTGCTTCGTTGTACATTTCCAAGGTAACAACAAATAGGGATTTCTATCAGCATTAGTACAAATTGCTTGTACATGGGAGTATAGAAAGATGTTGATCTTACAGCTTTTCAAGATTTTTTTTTTAATTTTCTCTACGGACAAACCTTCTCTGGACTGCCACAAATAATTCAAGACCAAAATTATGGAAATCGGTTAAGGCATTGTTGAGTCATAACATTACAACGAAAAGTGGCATTGATTTTTATATATATAGATTTTTGTAGAAATAGATCTAAAATCCATTTTGGATACTTAAAAGAAAAGTGTATGCATGAACGCACTGTCCTTTTTAAAGTACATCTTACTTAAGCTTTGCTTACCTCCGTATCTTTATACAAAACTATGTGGGGACTAATTTTTAAGTGATCTTCATGTTTATTTTTTATAAATTCTGCAGAAACAATCAAGTTATCTCGTTGATTGAATTTTTTGAAGAAACAAATTATTTGGGGACTTGGGTAAATCATCAATTCAGAGCAGATTTTTGATGCTCTTTAGTATTTTGAAGCAGTAACAAAAGCATATTATTTTAACTGTTCTACTTCAAAACAAAAACATTACAAGCTTTTGATTTATTATATTTTGAAAATAGTAGCTTTAATATATTTAGTTCTCATACCAATTTAAAAAAAAATAAAACACTTCGAAAATAATGTTGTTTATTTCTGTGGACTCTCTTCAATTCATATTTTTTAATTTTCTCAATATAATATTCAGTTCTGAGAATTTTATAATGTAATTCTGTACATAACATATGTTTGCTTCCATATATCTTTGCCTATATATGTTTCTATAAAGTGTTTTTTTTTTTAATATAAATTAAATTGGAATGAGTATCAAGTTTTTCCACAAACTTTTTCCTATTCATTATAAAAAAGAAGATAAATTGAATATTTTTTATTTTTCAATTCAATCAAATTTCAAGTGGATAATGGGGATCTGGTATATGGGACACGGGTGAAGAATGTGAAATATAATACCCCACAAGCAATATGTATGTTCATAGTGTTGTACGGATTTATGTTGAGTGTTAAAAGTTATGAAGTTAAAAATGAGAAATTTTGAGAGTAGGATTTAAAGGAAGTGAGGTTTGTTCAATATGAAATTCAATAAACTCTCGTGCTTCTTTGTTTGTGTTTATATGTTTGAACAAAAAATTCATGAAGGAGGACTTTTTGGAAGAAAAGACAAAATATATGTAAGAACGAACATATTTTCTTGGAAAGAAATAAGTTTTACAGGTTTTTCCAATAACAGGTTTCATTTCGATATTAAAAAAACGAGAGAAAATAATGAATGTTAATTTCATTTTAAAGAGAAATTTATACTTCTAACAGTATTTTGCTCATTTTTCAGTGTATGTTTTCAATAACTTCACAAACTCCAAGTTTTAAGTCTAGGGAAACCAGACTGAGAATATTAAGTCATAACCATTTTTGTAATGAATTCAAGGAATTTCAATGTCTTGTGGAAGCGTGTATTGTTTCATTTTAAGATTTTGTTCTTTCTGACAGCTTTAAAAGTAGAAGCTCCCAGAATACTTACTTACTTAAGATGACACTACAGTGTTGTGTGAACTAGATTCTAACCCAAAAAACTTCACCATTTAGCTTAGTCCCTGGCTAGATTTCTCCAGTTGCTCACCCCAAGTTAGGTGAGGTCATTTTGGAATGTACTACTCATTATCTTTCTTAGCCAAAAGAAACAGCAAGAGTAATTCGTTTGATCTCAGTGTTGGTGTTGTTTTTTGAATTCGTATCTGAGCCTTGATAGAAAAAGTCCTCAACTGACGTTTTGACAGAGGCGTTGGTATTGTAAGTCTTTCTTGACGAAAATATGTACTTTAGCTTTTAGCTTGTGCAAGTAATAGGACAGACTTCTGAAAGATAGTGCCACTAGTGTTGACTTGGAAGCTCTGCATTGTTCTTTCAAGGTTAATGTTGAAAAATCGCCTCAACTTGTCTGAGGACTTTTTTGACATCGAAAGGTTTGGTTAAGTTATTTCCAACCATTATAATTTTCCATGATTATGGCTCTATACAGCTCGTCCCTATACATGCGGCCTTAGAATTGATGAAGAGATGCTGGGTGTCGATTTAATGTTTTTGGGTTATGTCCAATGTGTATATTAAATCGACTGTTAACTTTTCTGGTCTAAAAAAAATCACTTATGAGGATCTATCGGAATGTTGACGGTTTATTTAAGACGTTCGTATATTTTGGCAGAGAAGTTTTTGTAAGCGATGTTAAGTAGACTGATTCCTCTATAGGTGGTGCAATTTAGAAGGTCTCCTTTTTCAGTATTGGGCAAACAATACTTAAGTTAGATATTTTACAGATAAGTTGGTGCATGATCATATATTTCTTTTTTCAGACCTCTCAAACCTTCTGCTCTGTCCTTTTTCCTTCAAAAAGTTAGGTGATGCTCTGTTCTCTTATGCTTATAGAGCTGGTATGGTTTTGCGTACTTAAAGTTACTCAAAACCTCGGACAACATACAATTTAAAGTCCTCTATGCATTTCCAAACAAAATATACAAAAAGCTGTGTAAGTTTAAGAAACGAAACTTTGACCTCAGAAATATTGAAACTATAAACAAGGCTAAAAATGCAACTGACTTCAAAGTCTGCAGCTCTGCGCATAGACCTCCTAAAAACACATTTTTCGAGTCCTCTTAACACAACTTCTATCACTCCCAACTCAATATGCAACCGTTTTATATTTGTTCATGTTACACTGCAACAAAGCGTTTTAGTTCAGTACTGTATACTATTTTTTACATATATAGCCAAAATCTACTAGAAGAATGGCAAAAAGTTGTAGCTATGCCTTTTTCGTCGACTTTTGTCTATGAGCTCTACAATAATTATTAAATCTCTTCAGAATTAATAATAACTGCTAGCAATGTATAAAAAACGTATGGCACGAGTGTGGAATGGATAACAACTTTCCTATGAGTTTCAGATCTCAATGGCAGTTAAGCAAGAATGCGTTTTAAGCACCGTTCCTCCGTTTTTTCATCAAAAGCGCCTTAAGGCTGCCGAGTATAACACTCAACTATATACTACACCTAGAGACAGGAACAGGCCCCCTTATCTTCGATACTCTCAAATTACACTTTATTTATGTGGCAAGAATTATGAAGATGGGAGAAAACATGATTCCGAGCGTTGTGCTTAGTCTCATTATTAATTCTAGAGGAGCATGCGTAGGTGAGTGGGATAAATGGCAAATGATTGCTCAACAAACAACTTTTAATGATGATTTCTTGATGACAATCGGAAAAAGGATGTTTGATCAGTTAACTGAGGAAGCAATAATCATTATAAAGAGCTTACTTCAGTAAAGTTAAACACGTTTGGAAAAAGACCTACTTCTTCACCGATCACACCATACACAACATCAGTGCAATTTTTAAAGTCAGAGTTGAACTTCTCAGCTAAAACTTTATTCTTCGCTGTCCACATGTTCCTCTATAGTGTGATCAATGAAATCGAAGAGAACGTGAAGACTTGTTTAGCAAGAGATACTTTGGAATTGATGTATTAAAATATAATAAAATTGGTGAATGAAGAATGAGGGTGGGAAGTCTTATACCAATATTGTTTGGGTGCTTTACAATACAGAACATGTACAATCAATAAAAGTTTTTAATTTACATAAAATTATTAGCAAAATTGTAAAATTTAAGTTTTGAAAACGTTTTATTTGGCTGTTCTTTAGTATTATTATTATGTAAATGAAAATTTAATTGTCAGTCTGATAGACGGCTTTACCAAGAAAATTGTGAAAAGTAAACTAAAACATAGGGCAGCTCTCGTTCTTCTATGCAGTGAAGCTTTGCGTGCCTGTTGATTGGCTGCATATTGGCAATGTTTCCATTGGTTTACGATACATTGTATTGGCGGCAGAGAACTTTGAAAGGAGTTGGTAGTGATTCGGTCGGAGAAGGATTTGCCAATCTGGTTGACGGTAGATTGATCTGAAGAACTCTAAGTACCTTTGTGGATATTAAGGTGTAGAAAACCTCTTACTAGTTGCCAAGGCGTTCACTCTGCAGGAAAATCGAGGTTATCGGAAGTGTTGTCATGCAGAGTGTTTTTTCATATTATTCCAAGAAATATGCCTTTCCTTCCCAGCTTGGCATTAAAATCTCCCAGGATAATTTTCATATTTTTGCTAGAACACTGCTCATATGCTTTGATCAAGAGCTCAA
The DNA here is from genome assembly GCF_945859685.1 of Eupeodes corollae. NCBI lineage: Eukaryota > Metazoa > Arthropoda > Insecta > Diptera > Syrphidae > Eupeodes > Eupeodes corollae. The sequence goes on from NC_079147.1 coordinate 278,008,421, forward strand.
AATACTTTTCCTTTGTTTTGTTATCTTTCTCTTTTGTTCAACATACGGGGCTATTGAAATGAAACCTAGTATCGGAAAAAACTTTACAATTTAAATATTTATATGACAAGATTTAATTTTACCTAATTTTCTAAGTAACTTACTAGCTTGTGTGATATATTGACATAGTCTTTAACTTGTGTCTCAATATTAAGTCTAAGTTAGTCAATAGTAAGAACATTTCCTTTTATGGAAAATTAAAATTCTAAAAGTTCAACACGAGTCAAGATTCCACAAATTATAAAAAAAAGAAAATATTGCGTTAAAAAGTGGCACCTAAAAGAGGAAAGGTTAATTCAAAAATTCAAATAAATAGGTCAATTGCACATTTACCTTTTTCCAGGCTAAATCAAGTTATGTACCTTCTGTAAGAAATTGAAAGGAACTCACAATTCAGTTCCGAAAGGAAATTTGTTCTAGTTTTTCCCTTAACTGCAACCAACAATATTTTCTGCTTTATTTAAGGTAAACTTCAATAAAAAAAAAGAATGTATAAAAGAGGAACTTTTTATTTATGTTATCCTGCCGCTGCACCGCCTGTTTCTATCAGTGATGTAAAATGGCAAATTGAATTCCATCATGATTTCTTCGAAGGGAAAGACTTTCGCTGATACAAATAAAATTATATTGAATCTAGCTTTATTTTGTATTTTTCAACTTTGTTACTTCTTCTTACATTCCTTTTATTGAATTCGTTTAGTCACAGGAAAAAAAGATAATTTTGTGAGCTGGAAATACAAAAAAAAATCATTTGGGTGCATGGGGCGTATACGCATTATTTTAATTGAAATAAACAAATACATTGTGTTATATGAAAACATTGTTCATTATTTTATTTTAATTGTTGGAATTTTAAAATAAAATCAACTTCATCAATTAAGTTTTTAAATAAACAAACATTTTGAAAAAATCAAAAGATTTAAGACTGAAATAAAATGCTAAAAATAATATAAAAATATCTTTAATTAGTGAAATTTATATTTTTGTTAATTTAGGAAAAAGCTATATGCCAAAAAGTTGATCAAATTTATTTCTGTTAACTTTTTTTTTGTATACAAATTGTTGAATCAATTAATCCAGAAAATAATAATAAACATTCATGCAGAGTTGATCCAATTTGCTAATAAAAAATGACACTAACCAAATATGTAGACATCCAACGATTGCTTAAAGCTTGTTCCTCGTCACAAAATGTTTGTCAATTTTTCAGTGTTTATTTTGTTTCATTTTTCATGACGAACATGAAAACAAGTCCATACAAAAACCAAACTCAAATATAGCTTCAACAAAGTGTTTATTTCATTTTTCGCACCAATAAATTTCTGACTGGATTTATTATTTTTTGTTGTTGTCTTTGTTATATTTGTATCCTTTTTTTAATTTTGTTGGATTTCATATCTCTATAAAGATTGTATTTTGTATTCAATGTTGAAAACATGTATCAATAAAAAAAGAGCAAAACACGAAAGTGCCATAGGCAAATCTGTCGACGCAGTGTCATCGAAACAAAATAATATTAAACAAAATTGTCAATTCAATTTTTACTACATATATATATGTATTTTATATATGCTCTATATATTCTGAATGCAAACTCGAGACAATAAAAATACAAAAAAAAAGAACTCCAACCATTCTCGCCAGCCTTTGTAGATATTAATTGGTTGTACCGACATTTTATTTAACAAAATAAAAAAGGGAAGAAATAAAAAAACAAATATTTTTAAATATAAGCCAACTTCAGGATATCGATGAGGAAATTATATTTATTTACTACGATTATTATCGTTTGCAATATTAAATGCTTTTTTGTTTATCTTTTTTAAAACATTCTTAAATGTTTAAACAAAACTAAATCCTGTATCAATATTTTGTTAAAACATCTTGAAGATGACTGAATCTTGAGTCGGTCCAGCAAATTTGAGTTGAAGAAAGTTTTTGTCAATTAAAGCAAATTCTTATTGTTTTGCATCCTTAAGTTCATCTAATGTACGTGGTTTTGACTCGTGTGCACTTGACTTTAAAAAACTCCAAGAGGAAAAATTGCATAAGTCAGGTGATCAAGAGGTCCAAAACATGAAATGGACCGCCGTTGAACATCTCACGGTCAATGTTCATCGTTGCGATCGCAGTGTGAGGAGTTGCTCCATCTTGTAGAATCTACTCTGATTTTAAAAAGTTATAAGGCATATTAATGTAACGGGTGCTATTATTAACGGTCAAAAAGTTTCCTTGTTCCTCAAAAAAGTATGGGCCAATTATTATTAACTTCTCTTAGGAAGTTATTGTAATGAGTCCGATTTGTCAAATTGAAAATTTTGACATTTCTCGACGTTTCAAGTTCCCTAGAGTCGAAATAAAAGATTTTTAGAAAGATGTCTGTGCGTGCGTGTGTACGTACGTCCATAGCTCAAGAACCAGAAGAGATATTGATTTCAAATAATTTTTTTTAAACAGATAATAAGGCAGAAAAATGAAGAAAGGACTTTCAAGAAAATTACGTGGGTGTTTTTTTTTACTATAGTAGTTTGAAAAAAAAGGTGACAGTTTTGGGTAACCCTAAATATATTACGAACCAGAGACTTGATTTAAATTTTATATAATATATTGTAACGTGATATCAAAGAAGTATATTTTTTGAAAAAAAATCCATTTTTTTTATAGATCAAAAAATTTGAAAAAAAAAAAAAATTGTCAGCTCCAAAATTTTACGACTTAAATATGATTTCATCTCCAAAACAATTTTGTGCAATAAAGAATAATGTTTTTGAAATCTGATAAAATTTTGAGATACATCGAATTGACAATTTTTTTTTATGAAAAATAAAATCTAAAAACACATTACTCAAAGTTGGTAAAAATTTACTTTCGACTCAAATAGCTTTTCAAAAATTAAAAATATTGGCTTCAAACTAATTTTATTGCACAGGAAATATTGTTTTCGATATTCAGTAATTTTTATTTAAACAGTCCGTTTTTTCATTAAAAAAAAATCTACAAAAAATAGTACGCAAAATTTGGTAAAAATTGATACGATACAAACTTTAAAGCAAGTTAAATCGACAGACGGGATGGAAAGTTATCAGTGTGGGTCGCATCCCACTCTCTTTTTTCAAATTGTGTCATTTATACAGATTTTGACAAGACGTTTGATTGAGTAAATCATTCGATTCCGGTATATCTGTCGTTGCTTTATTCCTACTTAACAAAATGTTACCAAATAATAATATTCATTATCCCGCTATTTTAGAAACATCTAGCGTACCACAAAGTACACCTCTTGGACCATTATTATTCTTAATAGTTTATTCGTTATTCTTTATGTCTTTTAAAACTCACACAGCCATCATTTTGCGGACTATCTTAAATTCTTTAGAAGAATTAAAGTCCTCGTGGCTCTAAGATGATCTTCATTGTTATGTTTTTTAATGTGTCCTAAAGACAGTGTTTTACTTTATCTTGCATATCTAATCCAATCAATTTTGACTACAAAATAGACGTCAATATTTAAGAAAGAGTTTAAAAAAAAGACTTAGGAATACTATTTGGTTACAAATTAAAATTCACAAAACCTATCGCGAAATCCTTATGCATGGTTTCATAAAACGTAATTCATCTGATTTAATCGATCCCTACCTATATTTTGAAACATATGTATATTTCTTAAATCAGATCTTTTTTTGAATATGGATGTATTACAAATTACAACATTGGTTCTACTAAAATTGAGAATATTCAATATTGCTTGTAACTGATATTTTGTCATACCGTATTAACTATTTTCCTCTTTTGTCTTTGATAGATTTGCATCTTCCAAGTCGTCCTCTAGGAATAGATTTGTATTTTATTATTTAAAATGAGCCAATAACTCGCTGTATTCGTGATGTTGATCGTATTTTGTATGTTTTTGATTTTAGCTTTCATATTAGTCGTTCCATCCTTATATTTAATCTACAACGTCATTTTTTAATTAAAGTTTTATTGCTAGTAGCCTATATGATATTATTGTCTGATTGATGAATTAATAAATAATAACGGAAGCATTATGAGCCCAAAGATCTTAGAAATGTAATATCTCTCATAATGGAGATATTATATTTCAAAAATCTACTATACAAATTGAGGTCATTGAAGTTCAAAAGGATATAATTCTCATTTGAGGACTATTACAATACTGATAACTTGACGTCATTCGTCCATCTGCCGATTTTTCCAAAACTTTAACAAAATAATAACAATGCAAGAATCAATTTGTTTGTGATTCAATATTTTGCATCGGATTAAAAAAGTTTAAAGTTAACGTTATTTTCTTTTCTCATAACACTTGATTCAAAAACAATTTCATTTCAAATTTTTGGTGATTTTTTAGGTTTTCTTATTTTGTAAAAAAATGTCAAAAGAATTGTCATTTTCATTTTTTCTTAACATTTAACAAGATGTCAATAACTTAATTTTTGTATGTACCCAATTATTTTCGACACATCATTTTTTGTTGCAAAATATCTGAAATGGCAAATATTTCTTTTTTTTTTTGATTAACTTAATTGGTTTCGAATTTAATCCAATTTGGTATCACTTCACAATTTATTTAATGTCATTGGCGTGGGTTTGAAAAATATTAGGGGTCAACTCAATTTTGGGAGTCCCACACATCTCTTGTTATTGTTATCTGTAAAACCAAATTTATTTGAAATCGTTATCTCCTCTGGTTTTTGAAATATGGCCGATAAAAAAGATACTCTTTACGCTTTTTATTAAGGTTCTTGGGAGTTTGAAACGTTGATAAAAGCCAAAATTTGTAATTCTACAAATCAAACCAATTGCAATAACTTCTTATAAGATGTCAATATTCTTTCAAAATTTGGTTTTCTCAAAAAAAAAAAGTGATTATGTACTTTAATTTCACCTACCCAGTGCACTTTTATTTCAGAATTAAATCTCACCCTTAAAATATGTGAAGTTGACATAATTAAGATAAATAAATGAGTTTAAACGTGTTAAAGATAACTTTTTAAGAATATTAAAATAGTATTTTCATCCGAAAGCTACATATTTTTGACAATAAACTACTTGCAATGGAATGAACTTTTAATGATTTTCAAAAAAAAACGTATGACTTTCTTTTTTAATCAAACACTACATTTATTCATACAAATCTACGAATCTATCTTTCCTACATATGTATGTATCTTTTAAATACACTCAGCACGCTTGAGTGTGTTTTGTGTAATTTTGGTTAAAACTTAAGGGATTTACTATAAATGAATCCTTTTGGGAAAAGATATTTTATTGCATGGTGTTGTTATCTTTATATCTATATCCATCCATGTTAAAGAGCCTATGAAAACAAGATTTGAGCCAAGAGGCAAATTGCTTCATTTAGAGAACATGTAAACAAGTATATACACCGGTTCAAACGATATTATGTACATTGTACATATGCAATATAATAAAATAAACTTTGATGCTATATTCTATTACATACAAATATCCTGAATATCCTGGTTTCCTCTATGATTCTATACCAAAAGGTAAACTAAACATAAACAAGAAAAACAAATCTAAATAGACATGGTTATACGAGTATATACGACTACAAGTATATTCATTGTGAAGTAATTGTTATTTCATAAAATTCCTTGGGGATAGAGAAGATTGTGAAAGCAATAATATCCAACAAGGATATAAAATTAAATGCACGAAATCGAGTGTACATGGTTGTAGGCAAAAAGTAACTGTTTACTTGAATTTGTATAACATCGAAGATTAAATTTTATGAAGGTTTAAATAATAAAATACAAAACTATACAAAAACCAATCGTTAAACTTATTTAATTTTACTTTTACAATCCCAAATCGAATTCACAGGTAAACTGAGTATTTTATTATATGCGTCTGTTAAACTTTAAGAGCAGTTAACTTGCAAACTTTAACAAATATAAATGATTTAAGTATTTCTCTTAAATTTAAAATAATTTTCATTTTTAAATTTTATTTTAAAATTAAGTTAGTCCGATTTTTTGAATTAAATTATATGAATGTGATTTTAAGCTATGAAACTTGTTCCCAAAAAGTTCAAGACTTTTTTCCAGCAATGACCATATAAATAACCATAATTGTTGTATGGATTTTTGTTTTTGATAATAACATTTTTCAAAATGGCCATATTTTTAAATTTGAATACAAATGTTTTGATCATGATCTATAAGTTCCTAAGACATGATAATGCTTAGTGATTTTAAAATTCTTTACTTGAATTAAAAATTTGACCAAACATATTTTCTGACTTTAAGTTCAAGAGGTGCTCAAAAAATATTTTAAAAAAAACATTAATTTAAAAATAAAATATCTTCCCATCTTTTGGATTTTTCTTGCCTAAACCTTTAAAGGGGTCATCCTATGTGATGGGTTCAAAAAATCGTTTTAAAGATACGATTTCTGGCTGTTAAAAAAGATAAAACAAATAAAGGAATCGGTCTAAAAGGTCCAAAAAAACTTACTAATAAAGTTATTCAGATAATCTTTAATGAAGGTTTTGAAGGTAATTTGAAAGTAATGTCGGTTATGGAGGCCACGAAGCCCATACTTATGTTGAGAAACGTGATGAATAGCGAATCTCACGTTCTGAGCGGCGCGTAGGTGATGTCGTTAAACAAGCCGGAATTGATTCAAGAGCTGAACAATCTGCTGAGTGTTTCAAAAGGAAGAGGAAGGAACACTCTATGGACCAGGCATCGACGATTAAAAGGTAAGTTAATATTTTCATAGTTAAGAGAACTTGAAACTTAAAACGAGTTTTTCTCAAAAATGTTTTTCAAACTTTCCTCCATCGTTTCTTAAAAACTGCTTGACCGAATGACTTGAAATTTAATGGGTTGGATTCAGCAAATGTAAACGCATTAAATGAACTATTGACAAGCAAAATTTTTAAAAATGTCGATTTTTGTATAGCTTTTTTTAGATTTTTTTTTCAAATGTCTCCCAAAAGTCTAATTTTTGGTACATTCATTTGATGATAGTTCATTCCATGCATTTAGGCTCACAGATTAAAACGCAGTTTAGTTTTTTGTTTAAAGAAGCCAATCAGCCGTGGAGGAAGTGCGAGCCAAATTTTTGAGGTGGAGTTGTTCACCGCGGTGTAACTCGTGTTCTTTACAATAATTTTGTTTCAAATTTTATATTTATATTGTCGAACTATGTCCACAAATGATAATAAACTTAATAAAGTTGTATCTACTTACTGGTCGTTAAAAAAAGAAATGAAATCAACTTTTAGCCGATAGCCGTGATAGCCAATATGACAATTGCGGTTTGTCAATTTTGGGATCAGAATTTTGATTTACAACTTGGTCATATTGACTAACAATGGTAGTTAATACAACAGCTGCCATAGTCAACATGACAACTGCGGTTGTCAATATGACAACTGTCTTAGTCAAAAAGACAATTGCAGTAGTAAATATGACAATTATATGAAAACCGTAATCTATAGTTTGACTACCGGATAGTTAACAATTCTCAATGCTCAGTCCAAAATTGACATTCGAAAATTGTTTTATTTACTATCCAGTACTCAATATTTTAAAATAATGTTGTCATATTGACTATTTTGATAGTCAATGCCACAAAATTCTCTAATTTCAAGTTAACTATCGACGATTGTTAATATGCCAACTTCTTTTTTTTTGTGTAGGGAACTTGAATTCTCGGGAAATGCCAAAATTTTCAATTCTACAAAAACTTCTATGGAAAGTTAAAAATGTTTAAGCAGGTGCATAAAAAAATAACTTTATATACATTTTAATAAAATACAAATTACACAAAAAACTACTTAAACTTAATAGAAATTAATTTCGAATTTGAATAACTTCACAGAAAAGAGAGACGTTGACTTAAAACCTTTTTCATTTATGCTCTTTTTTAACTTCGTATAGGAAGTTATTGTAATGGGTCCGATTTGTCAAATTGAACATTTTGACATTTCTCGACGTTTCAAGGTCCCTAGAGTCAAAATAAAAGATTTTTAGAAAGATGTCTGTGCGTGCGTGTGTACGTACGTTCGTACGTCCGTACGTCCGTACGTTCGCGACGTTTTTTTCGTCCTCCATAGCTCAAGAACCAGGAGAGATATCGACTTCAAATAAATTTTGTTATACAGATAATAAGGCAGAAAGATGCAGAAAAGGCTCTCAGAAAATTTTGGTTAACCCTAAATAATTTACAAACCAAAAACGCTAGAGACTTGAATTAAATTTTATATAATATATTGTAACGTGATACCAAACAGGTATATTTTTTGAAAAATAATCAATATAACGTTTTTTTAATAAATCAATAAAACTGAAGAAAAAAATTTGTCACCTTCAAAATTTTACGACTGAAATATGATTTCATCTCTAAAACCCTTTTGTGCAACGAAAAATAATGTTTTTGATATCTGATAAAATTTTGGGAAAAATCGAATTGACAGTTTTTTTTATACAAAATACAAAATTAAAAAAAAATTACTCAAAGTTGCTAAAAATTGAATATCGATTCAAATATCTTTTCAAAAACTTGAAATTTAGGCTTCAAGCTTATTTTATCTTAAAAGAAATATTTTTTTCAACATTTTGAAAAATGTTAAGAAAAATCGAATTGACATTTTTTTATAAAAAATAAAACTCTAAAAAAAAACAACAATACTAAAACTATTTTATTTCACAGAAAGCATTGTTTTTTATATTCAGAAATGTTTATATAAAAATCAAACAGTCCGTTTTTTCATAAAAAATAATTCTTCAAGTATGCAATTTTATTAAAAATTGATACGAGTACATATAGACAAACTTTTAAGCAAGACAAATCGACGGACGGGATGGGAAGTTATCAGTGTGGGTCGCATCCCAGCATCTTTTTAAATTTGTATATCGATTAAAAAATTAGTTTTCGGTTACTCCGCTTATTAAGTGAAAAATACTCTTATCTTATTCACATTTCACATAATTAATGATTGTCAAACGATTTCCTTACTACACTTTCCAGAAAAACTCTTATACATTTAACATGTTTTTATATTTTTTCGTTTTATTTCGAATTATCGGAGTGAAAAAAAATTTAATCAAATAGAACCAATTATTTAATGCATCTCTTTTTATTAATCGTCTTAAGTAAAATGGACTTATGAGTCGTTGAAATGAAAAATCGATCTTTAACAAAATTTCATTATTGTTTTTCTGAAGAAGGATCTTAACATAAAAACACTTAAAATTTTCTCAACTGGTAACAAAGAAAAAAAGTTAACAAAGTTCAATTTTCATTAAAAATATCTAAATTTTATGTATTTTTTTTTAAAACTTAAAGTTTAACAACACGAAATGTTATTATCTCAATTGATATTGATATTAGGCGTTTTTATTGGTAAATTTATACGCAGCGCAGCTAAATCTTATAAACAACAACAAAGAAATAGTGCGGATAAATAAGGCAGTAAAAATAGTCCATATAAATAGTTCAGATAAAGTTTTGGAATGCTTGGAATAAATGACACTTCATCCAGTTTCATAAATTTTTTTTACTTATAGGTTGGCAGGATTTTATTATATGGTGATGCGTTCGTATTTTTCTTGTGCTCTGTTTTCACTAGAACAAAAATAAATTGGTTTAAAATATTAATCTACGATTAGACTGTCAACGTAAATATTTGATGCCTTGACTACTTGACATCACCCAAAAATCATCAATAACCACAGTTCTATCTCTAAATTTATTGACGTGTGATGTGTGTTAGGACTCGCCCAAAACCAAAGCGAAGCATTTGATGCGAAAACTAAACTTTCGTCATTGGTCGGGTTTAAAGGCTTTCCCAAACCAACACGAAAGTGGCACATTCGCCGACGCGACATTGTTTATTTGTAATTTTTGTTATCATTGTGAATTATTCGCCCTGATTCGCTTCACGTCAGTAAGAGCAGTGTAAGTTTATTTTGAGAAAAGAAAGTTTAATTGTAGCGCTGAATGATTCGCGTTAATTTGTGACCTTTCACACAGGAAAAATGAGTTGCCAACAACTTTGAGCTTTTAGGCAAGACGGGCTTACGGGGAAGGACAAAATCTCCCCTCACGCCCTTCTTTTGGCTTTTAGTGCCTGTCTACATTGGATTTTTAATGCTGAAGAAAATCAATGTGCTCATCCACATCTCACACCCTTGAAATCTATCTATTTTTCACTCATACAATACAAAATCTTTCATGATGAATCCAAGAATATTGTTTGCATTTGGGCTGTAATCTACCCATCTCTCTCTTTTTCACACACATATGATCCACCTGTCTAACTGCTTGCACCTAACCTTAAAAAATTAATGTGGACAGACACTCTGGTGTCATTTCAATCTTTTAATTTATACTCAACTCTATTCTGACTGGACCTGCATGTACACATTAACTTGAACTCTTATTTAACTTTACATAAAAAAAAACAATACTTTTTTAACACATCCCTTGAGTTCGTATTTTCAAAAGGTGGCACTGACTCTTGAGTAAAAACAACACTAAACAAATAATTCATGGACAATGGTGAAATGGTAAACAAACATTTTATAAACAAAAAGTATACATATACTCGTATAATATTAAAGTACATTTTTATTCTCAGATCCAAACGTTGGACCACTGACGAAACAAAAGCGTTTTTGCATTTTTATACTGCCAGGAAGGAGCAATTTAGCCACCCAAGAAAAAAACGTTCGGCGTATGGAAGCGTTGTCGAAGATATGATTGCGGCTGATTTGTAAGAATAGGATTATGAACTTAATTTGATTAACTAATACATTTTTAAAATATTTTTCAGGATTCGGACTTCACATCGTGAAATCTTGAGGTGAAGATGCAGACGCTGCTGAGGGCGTACAGAGACGGTAAAGATAATAATGGCAGAATTGGTGCATCTCCTTGCATTGCACCGTTCTTAGAGCAAATGGACGAGCTATTTGCTAAAAAGCCAAATTTTTCTAAAAGCGATTCTTATAATTTAGGTGCCGAAAGTGTTTTGGTAAGAGGGTTATTTTTAATCTGAAAAAAGTTTAATTATTCTGTTTTCTTTCAGAGTTCAGGTGCAACAGTCTCGTCACCAGATACGTCCTCCGCAGCACCATTATTCAGCTCCCCAGAAACGTTTGAGTTCGATGGTTCCTCAGCATCCTTAGAAGCAGCTACTGTCTCAAATGATTCCGATTTTTTTGATGTGGATGTCGAATATATTTTGGAAGAAACTGCTGCCTATGCATCTTCACTAACAAAAACAACACCACCACCAACAACAACAACAAAACCACCAACAAGAACACCAGCAACATTAAGGCCAATAATAGCCCAAAAAAGGGTTATGTCAAGCTCCAACTATTACAAAGAAAAAATACTGCAGAGGCATCGCGAAACAGAAAGAGTAGAAGAACGCTTCCAAGAGCGTTAACAGGTCAGGGCACGCCTAAACTTAAAAAAGCGGAGGACCGTAAAAAGAAATTCGAGTTAATAGAAAAAAAGTTAACAAAATAAAAAACTCGTTACTAAAATTTAATTGTAGTTGCTGTTTTCATGTTTTTTAACTTCCCATAGGAAGTTATTGTAATGGGTCCGATTTGTCAAATTGAAAATTTTGACATTTCTCGACGTTCCAAGGTCAATAGAGTCGAAATAAAAGATTTTTAGAAAGATGTCTGTGCGTGCGTGAGTACGTACGTTCGTACGTCCGTACGTTCGCGACGTTTTTTTCGTTGTCCATAGCTCAAGAACCAGAAGAGATATCGACTCATAATAAATTTTGTTATACAGATAATAAGGCAGAAAGATGAAGAAAGGGCTCTCAACAAAATTGTGTGTGTGGTTTTTTTACCATAGCAGTTTGAAAAAAGGTGAACATTTTAGTTAACCCTAAATATCTTACGAACCGAAAACGCAAGAGACTTGAATTAAATTTTATATAATAAACTGTAATGTGATCTCTAAGACGTATATTTTTTGACAAAAATCTATCTAACGGTTTTTTTATAAATCAAAAAAACTGAAAAAAAAATTTGTCACCTCCAAAATTTAACGACTAAAATATAATTTCATCTCCAAAACAATTTTGAGCAACGGAGAACAATGTTTTTGAAATCTGATAAAATTTTGAGAAAAATCGAATTGACAGTTTTTTTATAAAAAAATAAAAATCTAAAAAAAACATTACTCAAAGTTGGTAAAAATTGAATATCGATTCAAATATCTTTTCAAAAACTTGAAATTTAGGCTTAAAACTTATTTTATCTTATAACAAATATTGTTTTCAATATTCGATAAAATTTTGAATAAAATCGAACTGACAGTTTTTTTTACAAAAAATAAAAACCTAAAAAAAATTATAAAAGTTGGTAAAAATTGATTTTCGACTCAAATATCTTTTCAAAACTTAGAGATATTGGCTTGAATTCACTTTTACCTTTCAAAAACTATTGTTTTCAACGTGCAGTAAGATTTTGAAAAAAATCGAATTGATAGTTTTTTACAAAAAATTAAAAACCGAAAAAAAAAATAACAAAAGTTGGTAAAAATTGAATATCGACTCAAATATCTTTTCAAAACTTTTAGATATTGGCTTTAATTTACTTTTATCTTTCAAAAAATATTGTTGTCAACATTCAGTAAGATTTTGAAAAAAATCGAATTGATAGTTTTTTTACAAAAAAATTAAAAACCGAAAAAAAATAACAAAAGTTGGTAAAAATTGAATATCGACTCAAATATCTTTTCAAAAATTTTAGATATTGGCTTCAAACTTATTTATTTTACAGAAAATATTGTTTTCAATATTCAATGATTTGTATATAAAAATCCAACAGTCTGTTTTTTCATAAAATATAAAATCTACAAAAAATAGTACGCAAATTGGGTAAAATTGATACTAGTACATATAGATAAACTTCTAAGCAAGACAAATCGACAGACGGCATGGGAAGTTATCAGTGTGGGTCGCATCCCAGCCTCTTTTTTCTTGAAGTTTTGAAGGTTTGAAGTTTAAGGTCGTTAGTATCATTTGATGGAAGTTTGCTCAAGTGAACTCAAAAAGTGATGCTGGTTTGATGTATTTATGAATGATTGCCAAAATTGATGGTGCGATATGAATGAAACGCAAAAAAATATGTAAATAGGTTGTCTAGCCCTAAAAAAAGAAGTCGAACTTTATTGGTAGCTTATAATTTTAATTATAACTAAATTATATTTTTTTGACACAGATATGTAAACAATGTTTCACGACGATTCCGGGATGCATTCATTTCGGGATTCATGTTGTGCTCGTAGTTATTTTCCTTTGATGTTACTTCTTCATCCAATGTGTTATAATCGTCAATGGATATGCATAAATAATGTAAAATGCGAGCACTAACCACACATTTTTTTATCGAATTCATAGTTCGTTGTTCAGTGAACTTGTTTATTCTTCTGATTCTTCCTTTCAGCAAACCAAAAGCATTTTCAACCACCATTCGTGTAGATAAGTGTATAAAATTGAAAGATTTATGACGGTCAGTTATTTGCTTATAGTCCTTGAAAGGCGGCACTATCCAGTTTGAGCCGGGTATAATTGGTTTTCGCTTGATTGCACAAAGCAGACCTTCTAAGAACCCTACTATCATGCAGAGAACCAGGTTCTCCAACACATATGTGGATGAATTTCTTGTCAGCGTCAACGAGGGCCTGCAACACGTTAGTAAAGTTTTGCTTTCGGTTATAGTAAGCCTCTTTGTTGCTTTTGGCAGCTGCAATTGTGATATGGGTACAAGTAAGTAAGTAAGTAAGTAACAAATTCATTTTTATTAGAATATAATATATACAGAGTTAATAATTATTTATATGAATATTAAAGCTATGGCTAAGCCGTCAGCCTGGTTGGTAAATATAGGTACTTTTATTTTTTATAATATTTAAAACTTTAGATAATAGATACAAAAATCAAACATATTCTGTTATTAAAAACATTCGGTATTTGTAAATTGCACTCAAAAACTTGCTTAACAATTTCCAGTCCCATCCGTTTAGAATTTGAAGTGTTTCTTGCATTGTTAATGTTTGTTTACCAAAGAAACGTATCCTTTGTTGTTTAAATATAGGACATATACTTATAACATGAAAGCAATCTTTTTTGGATTTATGATTACAAAGGGTACAAAATTGATTGAAGCTGCCGTTGTAAGGATTACCGTTTAAACTGAGTGTCTCGCTTCTTGCTTTAAAGATTAAAGATATTACTTTGTAACTCAGTGAATCGTTGAAGTAATTTCTATTATTAAGGTTAAAATCAAGTTGAAAGTATAAAAGTCTGCTGTCAGATTTGCAGGCCTTAATAATGAATGCATCTCGTATTGAGTCTTCATTCTTTTGGATAATTTTATAGAGCTGATCTTTTACATTGCACAAGTTGTTTATGTCTATACGGAGCATTTCTCCGCAAGAGTTTCCAATATATTGCCATTTCGCGAACCATCAATCCTTATTCCTCAATTCATATAAAAGCATCTTTTTGGATACTCTGGAGTTCTGAAAAGCACATATTTTGATTATAAAATCAGCCTGTGCTTTAAGTGTATTTGTCATGAGTTGAGGTAAGCCTGTTTCCAAGTAGATTGCGTAACTTGGTGTGAAGATTGAAAAGTTTTTTCAAAAAATTCCTTTGGAATTTCTCAATAACCTCATATTCCTCTGATCCCCAAACCTGAGAGGCATAGCACAAGGTTGATTTCACAACAGCATCAAAAATTTTGTATTTGACTGATAATTGTACCCTGTCGTTTGAAAAAACTTTTTTCCATGTTGAATTTAACAAACTCTGCGAAGTGTTGACCTTCTCTAATAGGTGTTTGTTAAAATCCAAAGTTGAGTTTAACTTGACTCCTAGGTACTTTATTTCTTTAGATATTTCCAAGAGATTCCCATTGTAGAACCATCTATTCCGAGTTTGAGATTGTACGGATCGTGAGAAAATCATCACTTTGGATTTAGCGGTATTGATGGTCAGCCCCCATTTGTTGCAGTAAGACGCCAACCGATTTATCATCAATTGTAAATTTTCAGGTGATTCGGACAATAGGACGAGATCATCTGCGTATAACAAAACATTTATTGTAGTACTTGCGATATTTATGCCTCCAGGAAGGTCATCTACTACGTCATTTATAAAAAGCGCGAAGAGCAGAGCGCTGAGCAGG
Organism: Eupeodes corollae; assembly: GCF_945859685.1. Classification (NCBI taxonomy): domain Eukaryota; kingdom Metazoa; phylum Arthropoda; class Insecta; order Diptera; family Syrphidae; genus Eupeodes; species Eupeodes corollae. Next base: position 278,023,681 of record NC_079147.1, read on the forward strand.
CAACCTTGTTTCACTCCCGTACTTGTAACAAACCATTTTGAATAAGCCGAACCATCCCATACTGCTGCTTTTGTTTCAGTGTACATTTCTTTGATTACATTTATGAACTTCGAAGATATGCCCAGTTGCGATAGTTTATAAAAGAGCGCGTTTCTGTTCACTAGATCGAAGGCTGCTTTAAAATCGACAAAAAACGAGTACACTTTTTTATTCCTTGCTTGGAAAGCTTTTACAATTGAGGAAAGTGTAAAAATGTGTTCTATTGTAGAGTAATTTTTCCTAAAACCAGATTGGAGGTTCGAGAGGATGTCTCTTTGTGTCACCCATTTGTCTAGTCTCTCTGCTAATATACCGCAGAAAATTTTAGCTATAACATTCATAAATGAAATGCCTCGATCATTTTCAGCACTATCCAAAGCACCTTTTTTGTGAATGGGAAAAATCACGGACTTCTTAAAGGAGGAAGGGATATCCGCATATGTAAAAACTTGATTATATAAAGTTTTCAAGTGGTTGAAAAACGTAGGTGTTGCATTAGCGAAAAACTCGTATGTTATACCATCTTCACCTGGTGCCTTCCCATTTTTGGCTTTATTTATAAGAGCTTTTATTTCATCATTTGTTGTATCAACGTCTAACATTTCATCCGATACTAATGGTTTAGCATATGAAAACGCCAGGTTGGAGTAATTGCAAAGGAGACTTTCAAAGTGACAGGAGAGCATTTCTGCAGATAATTCAGGTCCGATTATATGTTTAAAGCCATTAATTCCTCTAGCTATCTTCCAAAATTCTTTCGAACACCTTGTTCTTCCAAGAGTTAGCGCTTGCTCGTTTTCATATTCTGTTTTTTTTTTTTAACATAAATTTTTGTATTGAGTGTTAGCTTCGATGTACCAATTTTTCAAATTGTAACTATTTGAATTTCGCATCACTCGCAGTAGTGCAAAAGATTTTTGCCTGGCTTTTAAACAATCTTTGTCAAACCATTCTTGTTTGAAACTTGTGCTGTTGTTGAAGTTTTTGTTTAATGTTGAGTTTCTAATACACTTTGTAAGCTGGATAGATTGTGCATCAGTAGATTCAGCTATCACATTTGCTGATATTAAGTTGTCCAAAAAAATTTTATATGCAGCTGTTTCCTCATTCTTCCATTTAAGCCTCGGTAGCAAATTTAAATTCTGTTGAATGTTAGAGGATTCAGTTGAAAATGTCACTTTTATTGGCATGTGATCTGAGAACGTTTTGCACTCTACTTCAAATTTATTGATTCGTTCTATCCAGTCATTATTAACTGCACAGAAGTCAATAACTGATTTTCCTTGCCCTGATACGAATGTATAGTGTCCTTCTTCATCTCCATCCGTACATCCATTTAGGATAACAGAATCATACATTAGCAACATCTCAAGCATATCAGATCCATTTTTATTGCAGATGTTGTCTTTTGAATTCCTGTTGTTAATGGAGATCTTTGGATTTAATATGTTTTGTATTGTAGTGATTTGTGAGTTGCTGGTCCTTGCATTCCAATCCCCTATCAGTAAAGTGGATTTGTTAGATAAACGCTTCATTGGGTACAATCGATGGCCCTGATTATACCCGGTATTTTCTTTTTGGTTTCAAAACAACCAGCTGCTCACACGGCCAACTACAGACCATGCTGATGACCGACGTTGCAATTCCAAATAGGTTTCCCAATTGATGAAATGTCAGAGTGTGGGTAACGTACCATACATATACATACACCTCTTTTCTGGGTTCAATTTTCGTTTTGCCTCCATAATTCGGTCTTGATGGAAAAAAATCGGATTGAGAGTATTTTTCTGAAAATAAATAGAAAACACTTTTATATTTTTAAATAAATAGTTAGATGAACCAACTAGTTGTTCACCTATCAATTTCTCTACAGTTGAGCGATTCAACCTGAAGTGGGATTTAAAATCGAGCTCAATATAATCTTTGATAGTTTTCATAAAATTCGAAACGCTTGCGTGCTTCTCATCAGATGAAGAATCATCAGAGCTCAATAAGCGATCAAGTTCCGATGATGAACTGCTTTCCTCACTGCTTGATGATGAGTCCAATAAATACTTTAATAAGATCTGAAATAAAAAAAAAATATTTTTGGCAAGAAGTTTACTTTTACCTTTTTTGTTTTGTTATCCATTTTAATTTTTTTTCTTTAAAGTAATATTATTCTTTTTGTTGACAGCTGATTTTAACATAGTATGATTGCACATATGTATACCAACTTGGAGATTTAAAACAAGGGTTCATATAATAGTAAACATATGTTTTATTCGCACTTTCCATTACTAATAAAATACGCCTATTTTAACACGTTCTTCGAAGTTTTCAAGCATATTATAAAATTCAATTTTTATAAAAATTTATAGCTCTATTTTATACTCAACAACGAAATTTAAAGGTTAAAAACACATTAGCATGCTGATTTTGAATAGTCAATACATTAATCGCTTATCTTAAAATAAAAGTAGCCTGTGGCTTAAATACATTTATATTTTGTATTACAAAAAGAAAAGCTGAAGAATCCTATTCCCAATCATGCAACAAGAAAGTAAGTAGGTAGGTTAGGTTAAAAGTAGGTGTGCTGAGTATGGTCTTATTTGAACTAACAACGCACGTAATGTTACATCAAACACGTGTTGACGCATCTTCGAATGCGTGTATTTCCAAAACGGAATCCAATTAATTCAAAAAGATGAGAAAACATTTTTGGAATTTCGAAAACGCTTCTCCTTAAGCAAAAATTGAATTCATGTTATAAACTCCTATGATAACCAAAAACAACAACAGTGCAGAAGATGTTGGCAAAAGGAATTGGATAAAAGGAATGGAATTTCATTAGGAAAACTGAAAGCAACACAAAATACACCAGTTGGCTTTGCCAGTTGTTGGAGCACTAGGTGTTGAATATATTCAACTAAATTCCCGTCTGGCACATAGGACCAAAGGAAGGGGTACATCCATATAAATATATGTATGTGTGTACATTTTCCTATGCGAAAAGGGAATTTCCACCGCCATCATGTTCGATAACTTCCTTCGTATATCTGCACAGCAACATCTAGATTTAAGAATTCAAGCAGGGTCCTGGCGGTTGACAAAATGGGAACACCAGAATAAACTGGGTCTACAATTTTTATCCATTTATTCAACTCACGTTTCTGTCAAACAAAAGTGATTTTCAGTTTACGTTTATATTTTTTTATATATTTATATAAATGCTGTATATATGTACTATTTGGTGGGTTTTCATGATGTTTGTTGTACCTATGTGAAAAGAGGCTGCTGTATATTAGGTATATATGGGATAATGTAGGCTAAGGTAGGTATATCAAATCACAGGTGGCTTGTATTCCAACAACACACTTACCTTTCGTATCTTATCCCTATATAAGAAACAAATAAAAGTTTCTTTAAGTAGCCAAAGTATCTTATGGGTTTTTTTAGATGCTTTAACATTACCTAGTTGTTTGGATTTTATTTCTTTAAATAAAAGCTAGCAATTGGATGCGGGAAGTAATCTTCTTCTTTTATCTAGGCATCTATAGACAAAAAGAAAGGAAGAAAAAGGTTGAATGCTTCTAGAATAGATACAACATCCCTTATAGTGTACAATCTGAGAATCATTAAGTGCGGTTGAATGAGTGGGTTATTTAAGAAATTACATTTAAGTGGCAATATAGCTGCTATACCTTCGTTCAACTTCAAAACAAAGTAAGAGAAATATTTTGTATTGCTGATAGTGTGCCTAAAAATAGATGTCTCATTTATAAAATGAAACTATTTATTCAGTTTAATAAAAGGAAAATAAGAACGTTGACATACTAATTCGCACGAAGAAGCATTTGAAAGTCTTTTCGGATTTGAAGTTTATTTGATAGTAAAATTATTTGTTTTTATAAACCCTGACATTTTTAAAATAAAAAAAAACAAATAAAACTAAAAAAAATAGGCCAAGAATCGGTAGATATCCTGAGCTATTCATATTTTTGTTTGTATTAAGCTTTGTATGTACATAAATATTGTCATTGAAAAAAGTTCTTAAAGAAGTATTCAATCAATAGTTCACGTTTTGATGTTCAAATGGTAGACATGTGCATTCAAGAGGACACAAGCGTCCACAGGTTTTTCTCAAAACCCACCTCTGTCTATCAACTCCTACTCTCACCTCCCCGCGGTGAACATCGGGTGCCTAGTACCTCAACTGGAGATTGGGTTCCAACCCCAGTGGAAAGTTGTTGGGGGCAGCAAACGAGAGAGGGGGGGAGAGGTGTTTCCACTAAGGCACCTCTCCTTATCCAGGCGGCAGCGGACGAATTCTCGAGATAGAATCAACGGTGGCGTCTACAGTTCCAGTAAGGTCGAACTACTTAGTGAACACCTTATAGGGCTTCTTCGACATATTCGGAGCCCAGGCCTATAAGGAGCGGTTTATCCGGCTCCCCTTCCTTGGAGTTATACTAAGGATCTGGCCCTCCAGGTTGGGGGTTGTGCCGTCGGGGTGACTTCCTGGCCACGTAAAAAAATCATAGTTTCGAAGCAACAACAAGCCTCGGATACCGACGGATTCACTGTTGACAACCCACGCAAACGAAATAAGGACAACGAACTTCGGATATGTACGTGGAATGTTAGGTCCCTTAACAGACCACGTGCAGCCGAACAATTAGCGGAAGCCCTAAACTGCTGCAAGGCAGATATTACAGCCATCCAAGAAGTGCGATGGGATGGACCGGGTAAACGCAAACTAAAAGACTGCGATATCTACTACGGCGACTGCTACCGAGAACAAAGACAGCGTCTATTTGGGTGTGGATTTGTTGTTGGAACTAGGCTCAGGCAAAAAGTCTTGAGTTTCAACAGTGTGCGCGAGCGCATCACAACAATCCGCATCAAGGCTAAATTCGCCAACATAAGACTAATATGCGCGCATGCCCCAACAGAGGAGAAAGATGAAGACACCAAAGACATATTCTTCGAGCTCTTGGACAAGACATATGAGCAGTGCCCTGGCTATGACATTAAAATTGTCTTAGGAGATTTTAATGCCAAGCTAGGAAGAGAAGACATCATTGGTGGCATAATCGGGAGATACAGCCTGCACGACACCACCTCCGACAACGGATTCAGGCTGGTCGATTTCGCTGCGGGGCGAGACGTTCTGGTAGCTAGTACGCAGTTCACGCATCTTAATATCCACAAGGGGACATGGAAATCTCCTGATCAATCAACCGTCAACCAGATTGACCACATTGCGATCGACGCACGACACTTCTCCAGTATCCAGGATATCCGAACATTCCGAGAGGCCAACATTGACTCGGACCACTACCTCGTTGTAGCCAAGGTACGGCTACGGATATCCCGATCCAAGCCAAAACAAGGAGGTACTGTGAGAAGATTCGACGTTAGACGGCTACAATCGCAAGAGACTGCCATGTCCTTTTCCGATCGAGTCTCTAGTAACCTCCTAAGGAGTCCTATGCTTCCTGCATTAAGCATTGAAAACCAGTGGCAACATTGCCTTGCAGCCATCAGAGATGCCGCCTCTGAAGTGCTAGGTTTCACACGGCCACCACAGCGAAACCCCTGGTTTGACGACGAATGCCGGCAAGCGCACGCAGCGAAACAAGAGGCATACAAAACGGCGCTGCACAAAAGGACTAGAGCTGCTCGCGAGCTCTACGAGCAGAAGAGAAGAGAGGAAAACCTCCCAAGGGTACCAGCCACGAACCGAAGCCTGTAAAGACGATCAAGGGAACATCGTAGTAGAACCACAGTCGATGCTGAGAATATGGAAAGATCACTTTTCCAAATTATATAACGGCGAAGAAGAACCAAATTTAGCTGTAAGGGAGATAGAACCACTCAACCTCGGCGACGCAGATCAACAATTCCGCCTACCCGACCTTGACGAAGTGAAGATAGCTATATCTAAACTTAAGTCAAACAAAGCTGCTGGAGGTTACGGCATCGCCGCCAAAAAATTCGAAGCAGCAGCCGATGACTTGGTACGCAGAATGCACCAACTCATCTGCAAAATATGGTCGGAAGAAAGCATGCCCGATGAGTGGAATCTCAGCATAGTGTGCCCGATACATAAGAAAGGAGCCCCTTTAAACTGCGCCAACTACAGAGGCATTAGTCTCTTTAATATTGCGTATAAGATCTTCTCTGCCGTATTATGTGAACGTCTGAAGCCATTCGTCAACAACCTGATTGGTCATTATCAATTTGGCTTCAGACCAGGAAAGTCCACTATATCTACCAATCGATACCCACTATCTCTTTATCGATTTTAAAGCCGCGTGGGACAGCATCTACAAGAAAGTGCTCTACCGAGCATTGTCTAGCTTTGGCATCCCTGTCAAACTTATCCGTTTGTGCAGAATGACGATGGAGAATGCACGCTGATCTATCAAGGCCGGAAAAGATCTTACAGACGCATTTGATGTCAAAAAAGGTTTTAGACAAGGCGATGCTCTGTCATGCGACTTCTTCAACATCGTTCTGGAAAGAATTTTGCAAATCTCAACCGTCAACATTAGTTAAGGCAATGCACAGTCATTCGACTTCTTCAACATCGTTTTGAAAAGAATTGTGCAAATCTCAACCGTCAACATTAGAGGCACAATCTTCCAAAGGTCCATCCAATTAGTCGGATACACAGATGATATTGACATAATTGGAAGATCGAAGCGTGATGTCAGTGGAGCGTTTTTGAGCATTGCGGAGGAAGCGAAAAAGATGGGTTTAGTGGTCAATGAGGGCAAGACCAAGTATATGCTGTCATCAAAAAAGGACACTGAACAACGACATCTTGGAGAAAACGTCACCATGGACCGCTATTAACACAGACAACGGCACCAGTGCTGAAATCAAACGAAGAATAGCTCTTGCAAATTTCTGCTTCTTTGGACTTAGAAGGCAATTGAACAAGCAGTTTGTTGGCTGAGGCCCTAGTTCACACAGGACTGTATCGCCACCAGTAAGTATGTAAGTAACTTCATACAAAACCTTATAATTTTATTTGGAACTTCAATTCAATTCAATTCAATTTCAAATTTCTTTATTCTTATTAACAAAAAAACTACATGGTAATCCTTAATACCTTAGTATATATAAATAAGAATAGTTAGTGCCATAATTTATTTAAGAAAAAAAATAGTGTAAATGGCACATCTAATTAATACATTGTTTGTGTGGGGTGTACAATTAAAGGTTATTACAATTAAACATTATTATTAAACATTATTATTCATCAATAGAATTCAATACAAAAATAAACAGAATTAAAGAAACAATTCAGAGACAAGGTTAGTTAAATTGCAAATTGAATTAGCATTTCGATAGCATGATGATCCAAATCAAGAAGCCATATTTTTATTTTTTTCAAAAAGACGTTCATATTTCTTATATTGCGAATGTTAACCGGTAGTGTATTAAACAGTTTACATGAAATAATTGGGTAAGAGTTTCTGTAACTAGTGGTGCGAAAAAAGGGAATATTGACCAAGTAAGCAGAGTTGCTGCGAAGACTTCTAAGGTCCGAAATCGGACTTTGCAGATAACCTGACCTTTTAAAAAACACTTTGAGGACTTTAAAATAAAATAAATGACGAACAGGTATGACTTGCTGGTATCTAAAAAAATGCATTGAGTTAGCTAGTCGATGCGTTTTGCAAACATTTCGAATCGCAGATTTCTGTAAGACAGTTAGCTGATTAAGATGATTCACATATGCTCCACCCCAGCAACAAATGCCATATTCTAATTTTGAATGGAAAATTCCATAGTAGACCATCTTCAACATTTCCAAGGAGCAGTGTTTCCTCAAATGATAAAAATTCCGATTAGCTGAAAACAGATAGTTCTTTAAAAGCGATATGTGTTTGGTCCAATTTAAATTTTGGTCAAAAGTAATACCTAGGTATTTGAAGTCTTCTACAATTTCAATTGTAAGACTTTTAAATTAAACAAATCTCAAAATAGTGTTTCTTAAGAAGAAAATTAGGGGTGTTTAGAGGATTTTGGAAATGCTACTCAGACCGCGGCGTCGGTTCCAATCAAAAAATTGTATGAATTCATTGTTTAGACATGCTGGTTATATTCAAGATATTATTTCAGAACTAAAAAAGTTTCTCACGCAGCAGTTTCTTTACATAAAGCCTTCCTAGAAACTCTCGACTTTTTTTTAAGAATGTGTTCTTTTTTCGATAGATGAGTTTTTGCCTGCTAATCACTGTCATAGCTTCATAAAATATTGAATATCTTTACATATCTATTAATTACTTAGATCAAATCGCTTATAAAATCATCATATTTACACAAATAATCCTTTCCATCACTTTGATGATGTTGATGTCACTCTGATTGTGCATTATTATTATTATTACCTCCCATTTCATAATCTATATGGTTCAAACTTGAATGACGCATGCCATACCTACAAACCTATTTAAAATACCTCCAAGTATATGTAGGTTAGGAACCTACATATATGAATGATACAAGCTTGCCTATCATCATTTTGGTATGACAGGCCATTAGATAATTGCAATCGGAAGTAATTTATGTGATTACCAGATTCCATTATGGCGAATAATATCTTAGGATTAATTATTGGTTTGGTCATCTTCTATATTATGTACGATATGTACGTTATGCTGTCAAGATTACCACCCACTTATAGTATTGAGAAGTAAGCCATACATAAGACAAGCATAAAGCAAGCTTTATGTAGGTTAAGATCAAATCAGATATGGCAACCATATTACGAGCATAATAGCGCTAAGTTAGAGTATATTCTCTCTGCCCTCATTTATTGCATTCAAATGATTAATTGTGTGAATTTTCTATGGATTTGATATTATGTCTTCATCTAGCCTCATCTACAAGAACAACATGAAATTCTATTATATAATTATGTGTCTATGTAGGGTAACATTAAACTACAACATACAAATCAAATTACCACAAAAATATCCAATTAAGCATAAAATTGTGGAAAATTGATGTAGAGATGGACTCTTTTTCTATATATCTTTTTGTGTTCTCAAATGTCATATGTCATAATGTCCGTCACAACTGTAGGTATGTTTGCGCAATACAAACATATTGACAAAAATTCGTGTCCTGGAATATTGGTTTGTCTGTACCTACTCAGTATAAGGGTGGAGCGTAAAAATTTGTTTACGTTTTTATTTTCGAAAAGTGTTAAGCGTTTTCATTGAATATTTAAGCCAACTGTACAAAATCTTTACCAAGAATACGTTTAATTATTGTTGGGGATTCCATAAGTCTTAAACTACAAGTTGTATAGACCGACTTTTTTACGAAAAAAAAATTAGTTATTTGTTAAGAATGAAAAATGTCATTCAAGAGATTTTTGAAAAAAAGATTTGTCGAATTGAAAATGTTGCCTTTTTTCGACGTTTCAATGTCTCTAGAGTCGAAATAAAAGATTTTTAGAGTGGTGTCTGTGCGTGCGTGTGTACGTACTTCGGTACGTTCACGACATTTTTTTCGTCGTCCATGGCTCACGTACCAGAAGAGATATCGACTTCAATTAAATTTTGTTATACAAATAATAATGCAGAAAGATGTAGAAAGGACTTTTAAGAAAATTGAGTTAATCCAAAATATCTCACGAACCAATATAGCTAAAGACTTGATTTAAATTGTATATTTTATGTTATAACGTGATACCAAACAAGTATATTTTTGAAAAAAAATCTATTAACGTTTTTTTTTTTATAAATCAAAATAAATGAAAAAAAAAATGTCAACAAATTTTACGAATAAAAAATGATTTCATCTCCGAAAAAATATTGTGCAAAGACAACTCATATTTTGATATCAGGTAAAATTTTGAGAAGAATTAAAATGACCGTTTTTTTATTAAAAAATAAAAACCTAAAGATATCATTACTCAAAGTTGGTAAAAATTGAATTTCGACATAAAAATATTTTCAAACGATTGAGTTTTTAACTTCAAACTTATTTTAATTATAACAAATATTGTTTTCAATATCAGGAAAAATTTTGAGAAAATTCTAATTAACAGTTTTCTTACAAAAAATAAAAACTTTAAAGTAAATTTAATAAAAATTAGTAAAAATTGATTTTCGACTCAAATATCCTTTCAAAACTTTGAGTTATTGTCTATAAACTAATTTTATCTTTTAAAAAATATTGTTGCCAATATACAGTAAAATTTGCAGAAAAATCTAATTGACATTTTTTTTTACATAAAATAAAAACCAAAAAAAAAATAATACTAGAACTTGGTAAAAACTTACATTCAAATAGCTTTTTAAAAAAATTAAAATATGGTCTTCAAACTTGTTTTGAACTTGTTTTCGATATTCAGCAGTTTTTACTTGCTACATATTTTTTTAATCCAACAGTCCATTTTTTTCATAAAAAAATATAATCTACAAATAATAGTAAGCAAATTTATTAAAAATAGATTTTCGGTTCCTGATATCGCTCAAATTAATTTCATTTATCCCATTTGTAAAAAATTAAGAAATGCTACTTAATTTGGTAAAAGTTTGTTTTCAACTAAAAATCTATTTACTAAAACTAGATTTTCAAACTAAACTATTTCTTTATATAAAAAATATTGTTGGTAATTTAAAAATTTTTAAGAATAATGCAACTGACAACTTTTTTAACCCAACACGAAAACGTACAATCTTTTAGGCAAGACAAGTCGACAGACTCGATGGGAAGTAATCAGAGTGGGTCGCATCCTAGCCTCTTTTTAATTATCGAATCGGATCGTTAAACATTTTCTAGTGTATGAAAATAGATGAACATTTTTGTTTTAAGTAAAGACGAAGTATACAAAATAAAATACCTTTTAATACTCACAGAACTGGGTTCATACTACCTTCCGGAACAAAAATCTTTAGTAGATTTCATCAGCTCCTTGTACTTGGACAGATATCTAGACAAAAGCAACGCTATTTGCTGCAATTACAAGCTTTAAACAGCAGTTGCAGAAGTAGCGTAACCTACTTACTTAAGGTGAACGGACCTGGAGGGACTCAACTATAATTCGTCTCCAACCAGCTCGGTGCCTAGCTAGCTGCCCCCAGTTTCATACGCAAAGTTGCTTGAGGTCCTTTCCCACCTGCGTAGGCCACCTGAGTCGCGGATTTAATCCATTGCACATTCCCTTGGGATTTGATTCTAAGACCTTCTGGGCTGAATCGTGCATGTCCATACGCTCTACATGACTTAGCCATCTGGATCGTTATCTTTTATTCTATTAATCAGGGAAGTGTCGCTTAACAGCCCTTACGACCGTTAAGTACGTTGTTGTATCTTTTCCTCCACTCTCAATCTATGCAGACGAGACCAAATATCACGCGAAGAATTTTTCGCCCGAAGCATCCTAAGATGCTCTCATCTTTCTTTGACAGGGTTCAGACCTCAGGCCCATAAATGAGAACCGAGAGGATGAGCCTCTTATAGATGGTGACTTAACCGGCGATTTGCAAGAGTTATTCATCGTTTGATTTCAGAGGTAGTGTCGATGTCCGAATATATAGTGGTACCTAGGTATTCAAAGTCCTTAACTTATATTTGTCCGTATTGATGGCTTGTCCAAGATGTCGTCGTTTAATGTCCTCATTGACCATCTAACCCATCATTTCTGCTTCTTTCAAGAACGCACCACTGGAATCATATTTTATTTTTCCAATTATGTCAACATCATCTGCGCATCCAAGTTACCTTTTGGAAACTGTGCCTCAAGTGTTGACGGTTGAGTTTTGCTTGGTATCGATTTTATGTTAATGGAGTTTTTCCAAGATCTGCCGTTATTTGAATATATGGTCGACTTCTGGTAGTGGACTCTCCTGGTCTGAAGCTACACTGATATCAGGTTATTTCCGAACGGTTTCAGACGTTCAAATAACACAGCAGAAAGCAACTTGTACGTGATATTCAGGAGACTGATACCTCAGTAGTTTAGGGTTCTCCTTTCTTGTGTATTGGTCAAACTATGCTGAGATTCCACTCATCGGACATACTTTATTTCGACCATATTTTGCAGATGAGTTGGTCCATGCTCCCTATCAAGTCATGGCCTGCAGCTTTAAATAATTCAGCAGTGATACTGTCAGCTCCAGCAGATTTGTTGAACTTTAGTTTAGATACAGCTATCTTCACTTTTTCCCCTAGGTTGAGTGTTTTTTTAACCTCACAGAGAAATTCGATCTTTTTATATTCTCAACAACGACTGCGGTTCTAATACGATGTTCCCCTGATCGTCTTAACAGGCTTTGGTTCGTGGCTGGTACCCTTGAAAGTTTTTTTTACTTTTTGGTAAAATTTACGCACCTCATTCCTGTTGTGACATCCCTCTATCTCCTCTTTCGCACGCTAATTCTACCTTTTTTCCAACTCAGAAGCCGATGTTCCTCTCTCCTCTTCTGTTCGTAGAGCTCGCGAGCAGCTCTGTTGCTTAGATACGTGCGCTTTCCTGCAATTGTCGTCAAACTAGGGGTTTCGCTTTGGTGGCCTCGCTTTTGAAAGTCGGCATTTCTGAACGCTGCAAGTTAATGTTGCTACGGGTTTTCAATGCTTAATGCGGGCAGCATAGGACTTTTTAAGAGGTTGTTATAGACTCGTTTGGAAAAAGGCATGTCTATTTCTAGCGACTTCTGCCGTCTAACGTCGAATCTTCTCACAGTACTTCCTTGTTTTGGCTTGGATCGGGATATCTGTAGCCGTACTTTGACTACAAAACGAGGTATTGGCCAGAGTCAATGTTGACCCATTGCAAGGTTCGGACATCCTGTATAATGAAGAAGTGTCGTGTGTCGTGCAAAATGTGGTCAAACTGGTGGAAATTTGATTGATCAGGAGATTTTCATGTACCATTGTGGATCTCAAGATATGTGAATTGCATACTAGCTATTGGAACGTCTCGCCCTGTAGTGAAATCGATCAGACCATTGTCTTTTTGGTGCTTCGCTACTAAGATGCTTTACGTGGTCTCGAAGTCACCTTGACAGAACCACCCCTAACCTGAGAGCCAGATACTTAGTATAACTCTCCAAGAATTGGGAGCCGGGTAAACCGCTACTTTGAAGACCGGGCTCCTAATTAGGTCGTAGAAGCCCTTATACTTCCCAACTTGAATTTCAAAGAAAAGGATTATCTCGGCCTTATAACTTGTAACAAGTTACCATACAATATCGGGACTACCCTTAAAGATTTAATGTCAATTGTTGTTGAAAAGAACCTATAAGATCAGGACATAATAACATTAAAAATTAATAATTATTGAATATCATGGTTTTTAATTAAATCAATTATTTATAATAAACAAGAGTTACTTTGGCCGCTTTGCCAAAAGATTTTTCATAGGGGTTTCTAAGAATAGATTGATATATTTGATATTTTTCTAAATTTTTGGCCAAGTCTTTTCTCTAATTAAAAGAATTCTCCGTTTTATTCCAAATCCTTTACTTTGAGCTAAGCTAGAGGGATAAATTAATTATACAAAAAAAAAACATGTAGAATTATTCTACTCATCAAAGTGTAACTAAAAAAAGTTATTCGAAGTTTATACATCAACGTTTTTTCTACTTATTTACGCTTCACCCTAATATAGATTGACAATAACTCCTGTTCTGGATGTTGGATTGTCCAGGTCCACCTACCCATCATCCCCATCTATACCATTTATACACATCAGCAAAAATACAAAAAATTGAGGATTAAAATAAAAATGAAAGGACATCAGAAATCAAATTCACAAACAATTTCCCAATGGAAATCTATTTGATGGACATAAATCAAATTTCTTTGACAAGATGTCATACGTATTTGAATGTGCAAAAATTTTAATAGTTTCCTTTTTTTATTTAAATATATAGGTATTGTTTGTCATTTTGTATTATAGGGATGTGTTAAAATAAAAGGACAACTATGCATGTCAACCATTTTGAAAGTATTTGACTTTTTTTGCTAAAATATTTGTTTTTTGAAAATTGATGTGAAAAAGCTGGAAAAAAAGAACATATTTATTTAATGGGCGTATTTAGCTTGAATTTAAGAGAATAACATTAAAACAAAACCGTAAATGCCTTAGGGGATTATTTGTCCATATAAATGAACATAATAATTTGTAATAATTTCGGCAATTAATCAATACCAACTTTTATGTAACGTATGTACGTCAAATATATGAAAAACATAATTTTTGTTTAATATATATTCTTGCCTAAGGCAAAAAGGACCACATAAAAACAATCATCAATCAATATACCTTCGTATAATTAAGGGTGCAACAGATTGGCTGAATTTAATTCCAATAATTATTCCAAGAAACGAAAAATTCCAAACAGCGATTATAATAAATAAAATCGAATTATGATACCAAGTTATTTATTTATTTTTTTAATTCTATTGAAACATTTAATAACTTTTATATTTACTTAACGTGTTCAATAAAGTGACTTGACATATTTTAATTCGAAATTTCTGAGAAATCGAAACGAATTTTGTAACCATGGACGTTATTTTTTTTAGATACTTGATGCGATGTGAAATTTAAAGCTTTTTTAAGAGTTTAATTTAATTCACAATATTATAAATGTGTCAATATTTAAAGTATGTACGGTACATGTCTAACCTTTTTTGAGTTAGGGAATTTCTGCTTCCAGTGATAATGGATATGAATATGAACAAGTCATATGAATTTGACACGTTATTATATGAAATTCATAACATACGCTACATGATTGTCGTTTTTAATATCACAACATGCAAAAATTCTAACATACATATGTATATTAGGCTGAGAGTGTTTTTGAAGTTTAATTGTTTTAAATTAAAAGAATAAAATAAAATACAGAAAAAAATGTCATTGATAGAGGACCAAAAATGTTTATAAAAAACAAATATTTAAACATTTAAGTATTTTATATTGACGTTTAGACCATATTTGTTATATGTACTTTGAATTTTTAAACACGATTTTTGAAAAAATAATGCTGGGTTCATTTTTGGTAGAATTAAGACATTCAAAAGAGTAAGATATTTGAGGGTAAGAAGGAAAAGCAATTTGGTCTAACGAGAAAGAAACCCAAGGTAAAATGTGAATCTCTTTGGACACTTTCAATGTAATTTGTGTGGACATTTTATTAGGGACCCATATACCACAACCATAATCTAGATTTGGAAAACAAAAAAAAGAGGCTTGGATGCGACCCACACTGATTACTTCCCATCCAGTCTGTCTATTTGTCTTGCTTAAAAGTTTGTAGTTTTTCGTGTTGGGTTTAAAAATATGTTAGTTAAATTATTCTTACAAGTTTTAAAATTACCAACAATAAAATCTGTTTTTTTTTAAATAGATTTTGATTTTTAGTCGAAAAAAAATTTTTAACAATTTTAGTAGCATTTCTTAATTGTATTATAAATTGGGGGAATGAAATTAATTTGAGAGTTATAAAAAAACGAAACAATTTTTAAAAATTTTGCGTACTATTTTTTGTACATTTTATTTTTTGTATGTAAAAACGGTATGTTAGATTTTTATAAAAACAAATACTTAATATCGAAAACAATATTTTATGTGAAATAAAAAGAGTTGGAAGACAATATTTTTAAAAGCTTTTTGAGTCATAAAAAAATGTTTACCAAGTTTAATTATTGTTTTTGATAGGTTTTTGTTTTTTGTAAAAAAAATACCCAATTCGTTTTCCTTAAAATTTTATTGAGCGTTGGCAAAGATATTTTTTAAAAGATAAAAGAAGTTTAAGGCCAATATCTCAGAGTTTTGAAAAGATATTTGAGTGGAATATCAATTTTTACCAACTTTTATTATTTTTCTTTGTAAGATTTTTATTTTTTTTGTAAAAAACTATCAATTAGAATTTTCTCAAAATTTTTCAGAATGTTGAAAACAATATTTCTTATATGTTAAAATTAGTTGAAAGCAATAATCTTAAAGTTTTGAAATAGATTCGTGTCGAAATCATTTTTTACCAACTTTGCGTAATGTTTTTTTTTAGTTTTTATTTTTTATAAAAAAGCTGTCAATTTGGTTTTTCTCAAAATTTTACCAGATGTTAAAAGCTTTATATTTTGATGCACAAATTTCTTTTTGGAAATGTTTGTATTCATAAAATTTTATAAGTGACAAATTTTTTTTTCATTTTTTTGATTTATAAAAAAACCGTTAATTGGATTTTTTTTCAAAAGATAAACTTTTTTGTAATTACGTTACAATATGCTATATAAAATTTAATTCAAGTCTCTAGAGTTTTTCGTTCGAAAGATATTTAGGGTTAGCTAAAATGTTCACCATTTTTTTAAACTGCTATGGTAAAAAATCCGCACACGCAATTTTCTTGAGAGCCCTCTTTGCATCTTTCTGCCTTATTATCTGTATAACAAAATTTATTTGAAGTCCATATCGCTTCTGGTACTTGAGCTATGGACAACTCACGCACAGACATCTTTTCAAATATCGTCTGTTTCGACTCTAGGGACTTTGAAACGTCGAGAAATGTCAAAATTTTCAACTTGACAAATCGGATATGAAATTATCATGAAAACCAATATTTTAAACGTGTTTTATTTATGTTTTATTTATGCCGCCTCTGATGTGCTGGGTTTCAAACAGCCACCAACAAGGAACCCCTGGTTTGATGAGGAATGTCGCCAGGCAAATGCAGGCACGCATAAAAGGATGAGAGCTGCTCGTGAGCTCTATGAGCAGAAGAGGCGAGAGGAACGCCGACTTCTCAGAAGAAAAAAGAGAGGGCATGAGAAACGTGCGGTCGAAGATGTTGAGAGGTATAAAAGCAGGAATGAGGTTCGAAAGTTCTATGAACAGGTGAAACGAAATTCTTAGGTTCATAAACCTAGAACTGAAGGAAAGACAAAAGCCAACAAACCCGTCATCCCGACTTAGACGAAGTAAAGATCGAAATATCTAAGTTGAAGTCTAATAAAGCCGCTGGAGCAGATGGCTTTAATGCCGAGCTCTTTAAAGCAGCTGGGGATAAGCTGGTTAGGAGCATGCTCCCACTTAACTGTAAGATATGGTCGGAAGAAAGCATGCCCGGTGAATGGAACCTCAGTATTGTTTGCCCGATCCTGAAAAAAGGAGACCCTCTAAACTGCACCAACTATAGAGGAATCAGGAAAATCTTCTCTGCCGTAATATGCGAACGCCTAAAGCCCATCGTCAACAACCTGATAGGTTCTTATCAGTGTGGTTTTAGACCAGGAAAGTCCACAGTTGATCAAACATTCACATTACGGCAGATCCTGGAGAAAACTCAAGAACAACAAATCGACTCCCACCATATTTTCATCGATTTCAAGGCCGCATATGACAGCATCTACAGGGACGAGCTGTATAGAGCCATGTCTAGTTTTGGCATCCCTGCCAAACTCATCCGTTTGTGCATGGATGGAAACAACTTAAGAGAACCTTTTGATGTCAAAAAAGGCTTTAGACAAGGTGATGCGCTGTCATGCGATTTTTTTAACATCGTGCTTGAAAGAATAGTGCAGAGCTCACACGTCAACACTAGAGGCACTATCTTTCAAAAGTCTATCCAATTACTGGCATATGCTGATGACATTGACATAATCGGAAGAACTCAGCGTGATGTCAATGGGGCTTTTGTGAGTATTGAGGCAGAGGCGGCAAAAATGGGTTTAACGGTTAATGAGGGCAAAACAAAGTACATGCTGTCGTCTAGAAAGGACATACAACACCGACGTTTTGGTCAAAACGTCACAATCGACAGACGTACCTTTGAGGTAGTCAAGGACATCGTCTACCTAGGCTCCGCTGTAAACGCAGAAAACAACACCAGCGCTGAGATCAAACGCAGAATAACTCTTGCTAACCGCTGTTTCTTTGGACTAAGAAAGCAATTGAGTAGTAATGTCCTCTCTCGAGGGACCAAAGTGTTGCTATATAAGACCCTTATCATCCCCGTCCTGCTATACGGTGCAGAAGCATGGACCATGGACCCGTATGCATAGAAGGGGAGTGGAGGAGAAGATGGAACGACGAACTGTACGGGCTGTACAGCGACGTAGACTTAGCAAGAAGAGTAAAAGTCCAACGACTAAGATGGCTGGGTCACGTAGAGCGCATGGAAACCAATGCTCCGGCCCGGAAAGTCTTCGAATCCGCACCCACAGGACAGCGCAGTAGAGGAAGACCGCGGATCAGGTGGCGCGCACAAGTGGAAGGTGACCTTACCCAACTTGGAGCGCGAAACTGGAGACATCTAGCTAGGGACCGAGCTAGATGGAGAAGTTTGTTGGGTGAGGCCCTAGTTCACACAGGACTTTAGCGCCACCTTAAGTAAGAAAGTAAGTTTATTTATGTTTACTTTTGAAACCGCTTAATGTATAAACCTGTATTTTTCACTCAAATGGTTATAAACTTTTTTGAGAAAATCACGGTGGTAGAAGGAGATGAGTTGCAATCTATGTTCGACATAACATTATTTGTAAATTGAGATATGTGTACCTAGTCCTGGTAGTCAACCAGAACCTTAATTTCTGGAGAGAAAAACTTTTACTTTGCAGCTCTCATGACTTATATGGAAGAAATCGATGTCAACAAAGATTATTTAGTGCGGAGGCATTAACTGAAAGTTAAGTTATCAAAACTATGAGATCTTTTGATATCGCGTCTTTGAATTTAAAGTGAATTTCCATTACAATACACCTGTTTATTCTTAACATTATCTGTGCTGTAAAAGATATAGGCAAGAACATTTTCATAAACGCTATTGGCTCCTATCCTAAGAATCAAAGTTGTTTGCAAGATACGAAGTGAAAAATGAAAGATTTTTTTTTAAATAGGCTCAATTTAAATATAATTCGTCGAAAACTGGCGTTTTTCCAAAAGTTTGGAATAAATATAAAATTATTCAAGTTACAAAAAAATCGAGTGGTAAGGATTTTGGCCAAAAATCCATACTGCCTTTTCTCAATATATAAAATATACTTACATCCTCAAGGCTCTCGATATAACAAGTTATCGTCTTCCAAAAAATCAGTTCTTCAAAAAATCCAATCCCGAAGTGGATGGTTTCAAGACTGGATAGAACTAGCCGAGCAGGTGTATGTTGACCTGAACTAAAGTAACCTTACGTCATGGAAACCAACTTTATATCGCTTAAAAGCTCGTCTGTTTGAAGCCTCAAGAGAACGATACACGAAGTAAGCCGAGAGTTCACCATATGATTTATAGTAGACTAGACTACGTTCTTCGGGAAAGAAACTACTTCCACGAAAAATATACTATCGAACAAATTTCATGAATATCCCAGCTAAGAGGAGAACTAAATTATCTGAACTACATTACCTCCCGCCAGGACTTACTGATTTTATGCAACCTCTGCAGCAACATAGCTGAATGTCCCAAAATTCGTTTATTTTAAAATGCCAAAAGTACTAAAAACAATAATCATTTGTTATCAGGCTGAGTGAAAAACAGACAAAAAGTTTAAGTTTAAAACATCTATTACTTAATAACCCTTACGATGTAAGATAAATAAGTTGCCAAATTCCGAAAAGTCATGACCTGTCCATTTCTTACAGGACACCCTGCACAAAGTAATATATACCTAAAATTTATTCACATTTTCCGTTAAGATTTTACTATCCCTAAAATGTAAGTGGTACACTTAGACGGAGACGTATTTTTTTATTAACAACTAAATTAGTTTCTATTTTAAATGAACATGAAAAGCATTCATTATATCATTTCTAAATCTCTACCAAAATACCTTTTATAAATAAATCTAAATTATTGAATCTCTCAAAAAAAGCCTAATGGGCTTCCAAGAAGTCTTTAAGGAGTAATATTTCACATTTATTATTAATCCAGTTAAAGGATCAAATAGCAATAAAAACCCTTAATCCATTACCTTCATTACGTACCTTTTATAACTGAATAATAAAGTTTCCTCCATACTCTCCTTTAAAGAATTAACCACCTTTGATCCGCTTATCAACGCTGAACTTTTTCCTATATCCACACAAAGTTGAACTAAACAAAAAAAAATCATATTAATTGGTTCCACGTACATCGAAGAGGGTTAAAGTTTGAAAACTATTCCTACGCCTTTTAACGGTCAATAATCAATCATACTTCAAACTCATGACCCAGGCACCATGCAAAATATTTATACTCATATACCTATTACCTATACATCCAATCTCCCTCTATTCACAATAAAAGTTGTGTGCGCTCTTATTTTCCATTTCACAAATTGAAATTGCCCCCCCGTGAGAAGTTTTTGAAAACAATTCCAAATGCAAAACAAAAGAGATTTTTGAATAACACCAAACTTCCCCCATCGAGTCAGAGGAAATTGGTGGTAGCCTTTTTTAAAATGTTTGAATTGTTTTTGTTGTTATATGGCGCACTTGAAAGGGACACAACAACAACAAATTATACGTAGAAAAACTCTGACCATAACTCATTGGGCTACCACTGATGTTCAAAACCATCCAATGGATCAATGATTTATTCAATTCGTTCAAAACCATTCGTGGTTCAATCCATAGTTTAGTTACCTGAACTTGCTGATGCATCCATTTAAGGGAAGGTTTTTGCATTTTTATTCAAAAATAAAATATATTTAATTTGTCTTCGAAAAAATATTCAAAACCAGCAATTTTTGCTTATAATTTATTCGTTAAGGAAAGGTCCTTTATTAACGAATACCAAATTTCCATTTTTAATGAAAATTATACACTTTATCCAACATTTTGAAAATGTTCAGATTTTTTGTTTCAACTCTATTTTCGGTTTCAAATAAATTTTCAATTTAAAAAGAGGCGTAGGTATATGTACAAACATAACCTACATCGATAAAGATAAAGTTACGTATAAGATATTTCAAATCAGAAATTCTTTCAAAGTCATAACATAACATTGACACGAGAAATTGATTCGATTTTTGATTGACTTTGGAGAAAGTTTCTGAGATGAAGCGAAGGGCGTGTAAACTGGAAAATTGAAACAGAAGTGATGATTTCCAATAAAAGGAATCAATTTACACACACGAATTCTTTTACTTTTCTTTTGATTCCTTTTTTTCTTTTGATTCTCCTTTCTGTCCTAAGATATTGTCTCAAAATTGTGTGGAGTAAAGTTTTTAAATTGATATTCTTTGATTGACAATATATGAGTTTTGAATTATTAATCCTGATGTGATTCTTAAATTTCTTATGCTATGCAAATGTTTTCTGTATTATGTTTAGTAAAACGTTGGTTTATCCTTTACTAAAGATATTTTAATTAATGTACGTTAATAACATAAGGATTAAAAAGTACATATGTACAAATGTACCATCTTTTTTAAACTTAAGTTTTTGAAGTTGGTCTTATTTGTTAAAATGATAGTGAAATGTTATTTCTCGACGATTTAGAGTCTCTATTATCTTAAATTATCGTTTTTAAAGGGGTGAACGACAGTTCTGTTCTTAATACCTCAAGAAGAAGATGAGATATCGACTCCAAATAAATTTTGTTCCACAGATTATATAGCAGAAAGATGCTTAAAGGGCTATCAAGAAAATTGCGCAGGTGGTTATTTTTACCATAGCAATTTAAAAAAAGGTGAACAATTTGGTTAACCCTAAATATCTCACGAACCATTACCGCTTGAGACTTAAATTAAATTTGAAATTTTATATTGTAACGTGATGTCAAACCAGTATATTTTTGAAAAAATGTCAATAAACGTTTTTTTTTAAATCAAAAAAAAACGGAAAAAAAAATTTGTCACTGCGAAAATTTTACGAATACAAATGATTTTATCTCCAAATTTTTGCAACGAAAAATAACGTTTTTAACATTTATTAAGATTTTGAGAAAAATCAAATTGACAGTTTTGTTTTTTATAAAAAAATAAAAACCTAAAAAAACATTACTCAAAGTTGGTAAAAATTGAATTTCGACTCAAATATCTTTTCAAAAATTTGAAATAATGGCTTCCAACTAATTTTCACTTATAAGCAATAATATTTTCAACATTCAGAAAAATTTTGATAAACATCGAATTGACGGTTTTTTTACAAAAAATAAAAACCTAAACAAAAAAATTAGTAAAGGTTTTTAAAATTTCATTTTTGACTCAAATATCTTTTCGAAACTTTGAGATCTTGGTTTAAAACTTGTCAAACAGTTTTCCTACAAAAAATAAAAATCTAAAAGAAATAACAATACTAAAACTTGGTAAAAATTTACTTTCGACTCAAATAGCTTTTCAAAAATTAAAAATATTGGCTTCAAATTTATTTTATTTCTTATTTGGTTGAGATTTAGAAATGATATAATGATTGAAGCTGCTTTTTATTCTCAACCAAAAACAGAAACTAATTTTGTTGTTCCTAAAAAAATATCTATGCCTAAGTGTACCACTAACATTTTAGGGATAGTAAAATCTTAACGGAAAATGTGAATAAATTTTAGGTATATATTATTTTGTGCAGGGTGCCCTGGAAGAAATGGTTTGGGACAGTCAGCTATGTTGTTGCAGAGGTTGCATAAAATCAGTAAGTCCTTGCGGGAGGTAATGTATTTTGATAATGGAGTTCTCCTCTTATCTGAGATAAATTTGTGTGATAGTATATTTTTCGTGGAAGTAGTTTCTTTCCCGAAGAACATAGTCTAGTCTACTGTAAATTATATGGTGAACTTTTGGCGTGATTCGTGTATTGTTCTCTTGAGGCTTCAAGCAGACGAGCTTTTAAGCGACATATATTGGTTTCCATGAATGACGTAAGGTTACTGTAGTTCAGGTCAACATCCACCTACTCGGCTAGTTCTATCCAGTTTTGAAACCATCCACTTCAGGATTGGATTGTTTGAAGAACTGCTTTCTTTGGAAGACGATAACTTGTTATATCGAGAGCCTTGAGGAAAAATGCCAGTTTTCGACGAATTATATTTAAATTGAGCCTTTTGAAAAAAAACCTTTGATTTTTCATTTCGTATCTTGCAAACAACTTTGTTTCTTAGGAGCCGATAGGCTTTATGAAAATTGTCTTGCCTATATCTTGTACAGCATAGCAAAGTTTGATTTCGTTGGTATATTAGCCACAAAATTTCAGGCGTACACCAAAGTCGTGATTGCTTATGTTCGTTTGAAGAAAGTCTCATTGTTACTCTTAGGTAATGACATAAAAAAACACTATCCCATTAAACCATAAAAACATCTTGTTTAAGAACAGTAGTGTTTATCCTTTTAAAATCCCCATATTATAAAAAAGTTGGTGATCTTTTTATATTTAAATTGGAAGTGAGAAAAGTAAGATCATTTTGAGAAAAAGCAGATGCACTGAAATGGGTACTCACTTTAAATTCACAAACGAGATATTTAAAGATCTCGTAGTTTTAATAACTTTACTTTCAGTTAATGCCTTCGCACTAAATAATCTTTTTTGACATCAAAGCGATTTCTTCCAAACAAGCAAATTAACATATCTGTTAGGTGTGTCCATTGTGCCAGGTAAAAGTTTTTTTTTTTCCAAAAACTTTGATCACAAAATTATAAATCATGTCACTGTCTTCCACCGTGATTTTTTCAAAACAGTTTATAAACATTTAAGTGAAACATAGAGGGTTATCCATTAAGTTAACGTAAAAAAATACATACACATAAAATATTTGTTTTTATTAA
The DNA here is from genome assembly GCF_945859685.1 of Eupeodes corollae. NCBI lineage: Eukaryota > Metazoa > Arthropoda > Insecta > Diptera > Syrphidae > Eupeodes > Eupeodes corollae. Next base: position 278,047,413 of record NC_079147.1, read on the forward strand.
CTTCCCATAGGAAGTTATTGTAATGGGTCCGATTTGTCAAATTGAAATATTTGACATTTCTCGAGGTTTCAAGGTCCCTAGAGTCGAAATAAAAGATTTTTAGAAAGATGTCTGTGCGTGCGTGTGTACGTACGTTTGTACGTCCGTACGTCCGTACGTCCGTACGTTAGCGACGTTTTTTTCGTCGTACATAGCTCAAGAACCAGAAGAGATATCTACTTCAAATAAATTTTGTTATAAGGATAATAAGACAGAAAGATGCAGAAAAGGCTCTCAGAAAATTTTGGTTAACCCTAAATATCTTACGAACCAAAAACGCAAGAGACTTGAATTAAATTTTATGTAATATATTGTAACGTGATACCAAACAGGTATATTTTTTGAAAAAAATCAATATAGCGGTTTTCTTTAAAAAATCAATAAAACTGAAAAAAAAAAATTTGTCACCTCCAAAATGTTACGACTAAAATATGATTTCATCTCTAAAACAATTTTGTGCAACGAAGAATAATGTTTTTGACACCTGATAAAAAAAGTTTGAGAAAAATCTAATTGACAGTTTTTTTTTATAAAAAATAAAAATCTAAAAAAAAACATTACTCAAAGTTCGTAAAAATTGAATATCGATTCAAATATCTTTTCAAAAACTTGAAATTTAGGCTTCAAGCTTATTTTATCTTATAAGAAATATTGTTTTCAACATTTTAAAAAATGTTGAGAAACATCGATTTGACTGTTTTTTTACAAAAAATAAAAACCTAAAAAAAAATGTATAAAAGTTGGTAAAAATTGATTTTCGAATCAAATATCTCTTTTAAAATTTTAAATATTGGCTTCAAAGTAATTTTATCTCATAAGAAATATTGTTTTCAACATTTGGTAAAATTTAAAAAAAATCGAATTGACAGTTTTTTTTACAAAAAATAAAACTCTAAAAAAAAAAACAATACTAAAACTTCGTAAAAATTTACTTTCGACTCAAATAGCTTTTCAAAACTTAAAAATATTGGCTTGAAACTTATTTTATTTCACAGAAAATATTGTTTTCGATATTCAGTAATTTTTATATAAAAATTCAACAGTGCGTGAAGCTGGGATGCGAGCTACACTGATAACTTTCCATCCCGTCTGTCGATTTGTCTTGCTTGAAAGTTTTTCTATATAAAGTCGTATCAATTTTTACCAAAATTGCGCACTATTTTTTGTAGATTTTATTTTTTTATGAAAAAACAAATTGTTGGACTTTTATACAAAAATTACTGAATATCGAAAACAATATTTTCTGTATAATAAAATAAGTTTGAAGCCAATATTTTTAATTTTTAAAAAACTATTTGAATCGAAAGTAAATGTTTACCAAGTTTTAGTATTGTTTTATTTAGAGTTTTATTTTTTGTAAAAAAAACTGTCAATTCTATTTTTTTCAAAATTGTATCGAATGTTAAAAACAATATTTCTTATAAGATAAAATTAGTTTGAAGCCAATATTTCAAATTTTTGAAAAGATATTTGACTCGAAAATCAAATTTTACCAACTTTTATTGATTTTTTCTTAGGTTTTTATTTTTTATAAAAAAACAATCAATTCGATTTTTCTCAAACTTTGTCCTTATGTTGAAAACAATATTTCTTATAAGCAACCATTAATAAGAAGCTATTTTCTCAATTTTTTGAAAAGATATTTGAGTCGAAAATCAATTTTTTCCAACTTTTATTAATTTTTTTTAGGTTTATATTTTTTTGTAAAAAAACTGTCAATTCAAAATTTCTCAAAATTTTATCAGATATCAAAAACATTATTTTTCGTTGCACAAAATTGTTTTGGAGATGAAATCATAATTTAGTCGTAAAATTTTGGAGGTGACAATTTTTTTTTTTTTTCAGTTTTTTTGATTTATAAAAAAAACCGTTAAATGGATTTTTTTCAAAAAATGTACATCTTTGATATTTTGTTACACTATATTATATAAAATTTAATTCAAGTCTCTAGAGTTTTTGGTTCGTGAGATATTTAGGGTCAACCAAAATGTTCACCTTTTTTACAAACTGCTATGGTAAAAAACACATGGTATGATGGTTAGTGCGTTGGACTAACATGCAAGGGGTCTTGGGTTCAATCTCTGCCTGTGCCACCTTAATTAAAAAAAAAAAAAATTTCGCAGGTACTGCCTCTTGCGAGGAATTGACGAATCCTTCAAGTTTAATTCTTGTCATGAAAAAGTGCTTTCTCAAACTAGCGGTTCGGATTTGGCCTAAAATTGTAGGTCCCTTCCATTCCTGACAACAGTACTCGCACACAGGAATGGTTGAGAGTTGTAAGTCAATAGGCCCTGGTTCACAACGGACTGTTGCGCCACCCCATTTGATTTGATTTTGATGGTAAAAAACCACCCACGCAATTTTCTTCAGAGCCCTTTCTACATCTTTCTGTCTTATTAAATGTATAACAAAATTTATTTTCAATCGGTATCTTTTCATGGACGAAAAAAATAAGTTGCGAACGTACGGACGTACGGATGTACGAACGTACGGACGTACGGATGTACGTACACACGCACGCACAGACATCTTTCGAGAAATGTCAAAATTTTCAATATGACAAATCGGACCCATTACAATAACTTCCTATGGGAAATTAATAATTTTTTTTAAATATCTTATGTCACAAGCATTTTTTTGGAAAAAAGCTTAAGTTTAAAAAACATGTTTTTATGAGCTGTGTGGGCGTTTTTCAACAAAAAAGAAATTTAAGGGCATTAAAAGCATGCGTCCTAATAAAAACTCGTTATTCTAGCATTAACAGTTTTTTAGTAATCACCAAAAAAGTCTTGAGGAACTAGTTCGCAAAATTTTATTTGATTATACTAAGAAATAGTAAAAACTGACTTAAGCTGTTTTAACTTATTATAACTAATAGACATAATAGTTGACTCGGTTTTCCTAAACGAAATGTTGCTTGTGACGCTGTACTAAAAAGAATTGCTTTTTCATCCAATTAAATTCTTAAAAAATATGAATATACATTTTTACTCCACCGACTGGAGTTTTTTGAAAATCATTTCTGCACAGCTTGGTCTGCAAAACAAATTGCATTCATTGAGTTTTTGATATATTTTTGTATACTTAGGTATAAAACTGAATACAATAAAAACATTTGAATTTATTATCATTTATTTAGAATCAAAGCAATTCATTTAAATTGAGTTTCAAAATTCTCTCAAACCATATAAGAAATACTCAATTTTACAAATCATTAAAAGGAAAAGTCAAAGGAATGATAACAATACATTCACTTTTTAAAAACTCAGAAAAAAACATTCTCATCTTCAAATTAATGTTCTTCCAATAATAATAATTTTCTAAGAAATACTGCCCATAAAGAAACCATCCATAAAGTCAATATTTTTTTAAAAGTTTAATTAGTTTTCAAGTCAAAGTAAATTTAAAGAGAAATACAAAAACTTGATTCGCATGAACTATTACACCAAGTTTTATGTTATGCCATGTGGTGTACGAAAATTCTGTCTTTTAATATTGAAAACCAAATTTGGGGAAAAAAGTTTTTGATTGTAATAATTTCCTTCTTAGTTTATTTTTTTTTTTCATCCTTATTTTAATATTTCTGCTTTTTTTTCTTTTACAAGAATAATCTTAAAATAGAACGGCTGAAGTTTTATGAAATTAAAAGATGAAAAAAAAAACTTTGGAATTTTAAATTGTTCATCGTTCTACTTTTTATTGCTGATTTGGATGACTTTTTCCATCAGCTTTTTTCGGGATATAATAATGTAAACCTGATGGTATTGTTTTCATTCAGGTACTCGTACCTTCTTCCACTATATTAATTTTGCTTTCGAAAGGAGTATCACAATTATGATTTTAATTTTAATTTCCCTCGTTTTTATTTTGGTAAAAATAAAGTTAAAAGATTTCACAGTAAATGTTTTAGCCTTTCATATTTTTCATGAACCTGAAAATAGACTTTTTTCCAATAATTCGTTTTTATTATCTTTAAAGAATTTTTAAAATTACAATATTTAAAAATGTATTCCCAATTTGAGTTGAAAATGAAATCAGATTTTTGTGATTCCTGCTTTTAACCTACTTTCGATTGAACAAATTGAAATTTAATCATTAAACAAAAACATTAAACCAAAACTTGCACAATAGTTTTCTTCTATTAAGACACCTCATTTAATAGAGAACCAGATTGCATCCGGATTTTGTTATCTCCTTTTAAGAGACTTTTCAAGCCTTCCATACTATCTGACATACGACAGTATGTGACACATCATGAATCCAACTTCAATCTCTAAATAGTGCTGACAGCAGCGTCGATTGGTTTTAGCGATACGTGATATTCCTCCAGTTCGGTACAACAAATACTTCAGCTACTATTTTCACGAAGATGAAAAATGCATCCATCTGCTTCCTTTAAATATAGATAGGATCCTGCTAGTAGATGAAAAACCCAAAAACAGTTGCACATCTAAATTGAGTATGCAAATTGGTTTGGCTGCCAGTGGAGTGAAACGCATTTCGATCCATGTCATTGTTACCCAAAAAGGAGATGTTCGTAAGTGCGTTTTCATGTTCTCAATTTTTAGTTTTTCTTTTTGTTGTTGTAAGATTTAAACAAAACAATGCCACTATATGTATGTTACTTAGTTGTTTAAGCTGACACTCATGAATATAGAGATATGTAGGTTTAAACTTTAAAAATAAGGAACAATATCTATCTATCTATCTATCTATCTGAATGGTGGGTGATAGGAAACTTTTTTTCAAATAAGCTTATATCTTGATGCATAGTTTTTGATGGAAACTTTATCCTTCATCGAATTATCAATTTTACTCTCGTCATGATATGCACTTTCAAAAACGTAGTTTGCTTACGGAGTGAATTTAAAAAAGAATTTAAAAATTGATAATGTTGACAAAGTTAGACACTAAGGAATAATGTTTACAATTCTTTAAGAAAAATTGGTATGCATTCAAATATCGAAAAAATATTGAAGTACTATGCAATCCATTTCTTCTCATTTTTAGGATAGTCTGCTTTAAGGACTATTGGGGTTTTTAATAAGAAATGAAGTTAATTACATTTTAAAAAGAAAGGTGAGCCATTAATAATACAAAAAATTAGTATTCGCCACAATTAGGGTTGAAACACCATATCCTTTTTATGAAATTTACAGTGACCACGCATGGTACGCAGGTGCGACAATATTTTATCGATAATTTTACAAATTTCGTCTTCAAGACTTTGAATTGTTTGTGGAGAATCGTCATAGTCGTAATCTTTCACAAGGTTTCAAAGGTATTTAAACAAAAGATCTCGGATGGCTGTTGTAATATTTAAGAATTAACACGGTCAGGAAACTTTTCTTGTGATTTTTCCATTACGAGTGTAGCAGGTAGCGCGGTGTAAAGAATAGACGTAGTTTACATAAATATCATAAGACATAGCTAGGTAAGGTTAAATCTTAGGTCTATGCCCAAAAATAGTGACTTTGGATTGACCAAGACCTAAATTCTATATTTTTACTTGCGACATATAGGAACTATGTATATGGCAAGTTTTGCATTCGTGCAAAATTTCGAACTCGAGATTTTAATCAAACTTGATATTACGATGGTAGAGAAGTCGAAAAAAGTGGGTCCCGCGATTCCGTCCGGTCGGTTTTGTCTGTCTGTCCACGCTCCTACAGCCTAAACAATTGCTTCGATTGAGTCCAAACTTGGAAGTTAAGGTTTTGAACAGATTCGCCTTAGGCGTTTTTTTTCATTTTTTTTTTAAGATCAAAACTAACAGTGGCCACCATACAATTTTTTTGGTCAAAAAACGAAAATTTGAATTTTCTCAAAAACAAACCGATAGATTTTCTTTAAATTTTTTCTGAAATTTTGTTTTTTAATTTGGCTGCTTTTAATAAGAAAAACAAATTTTTGTATTGCTCAGGAAAGGTACCGCTCATAGAACCGTTATTTTGTTTTTTAATTTTCTCAGCAACTTATAAACCGATTTCAATAATTTTTTTTCTGAATAAGCTATTATATTGCTTTAACAATATTTGATTATCAAAAGTGCAATTTTTTGTTATTTGGATTTTTAAAAAAATATTGAATTTCATTTTTTCAAAATTCGATATCTCAAAAACTTGTCAACATTTTTTACGAAATTCAAACGTATAGCGTATATTAACAATCTCTAAACAACTGCGTACCAAAAATATTTTTAAAACAAAATTGAAAAAATTTATATATAAAAAATTAATTTTAAAGAAAACCGCTCTAACGATTTTCAAAAAAAATTTTGAAAAATCAAATGTTTTTTTATTTATAAAATGGCGTTTAAATTTTTGAAGACAAACTTATTTTTCGGGCGAAATTTAGAATTTTAAAATAGTTTTTTTTTTTTAAATATTTTAACTGTGCATGAGCCCGAAAGAGCGCATTATTTTAACAAACATTTACATTCTTAGCTTTTATCTAAACTAGTGCATTTGGTACATATTTATGTATTTTTATAACTAAAATTATTGTAAATACCAACGATATGTCCCATGCAGCGTAACTGTATCGGATATGATATATTTAATCAAGAATCTATTTTAAAGTGTCTATCAAGAAGTAATATCTTGTTAACTTTGTATATTTGTGATTTTAAAACATTATTCTTTACGAATAAGGTTGTTTCACACATGATTTCTTCCTTCGCCTATATAAAAGAATAAATACTTAGTACAAGTTAAAGAAACAGGCCAGAAAGAGTATATGTATTTTCTATTAGAATATACCTATTTATAAAGGTATTACATACAACTTCTACAACTACTGCTTACGTGTCACTTCATGACTTAAATCCAAAGCGCAAAAGCCTGACTGTAAACAACAAATGAATAGCAATTTCTTGTACCTGTTAGTAAGCTTGTTATTTTTGTAAACTTTAACAAAATAAATAAATTGAACGTAAAAACTTCATGTTTGCGCTGAAAACTTGTAGTAAAGAAGGAATGTAGTATGTACCTTTTAGCTACCAATAACATTCCTTCATTATCATCATAAACATGTCCTGATCTATCTATTTGCATAAAGCTAAGCACGCCAATGAACTATTCTTTATTCGTTTTAGACATCTACCTGTTACATAACTACACAACCAATAGACGATCGCTTTACAATTTAAACATTCATGGTCTGCCTCTTTCTTATTTATTTTCCATCCTGGTTCTTCTAATATGAAATTACAATAAAGCTATCTAAAGGAAAAAAGTTTTGAAGGAACAAGTTGAATCTATATGAATAGCATCGTAGCTTTATACATAATACAAACCATTTTTCATATACAAAGATCGTACCCAAGTAAAAGCAGACTTATGAATGTAAATAAAAACAAATATCGGTAAAAGATCCTAAACAGCTGACGTGAGCATGCAAAAGTGTCTTTCATCAACTTTTTAGATACAATATTAAGTCATATTGTTTTACTTTTCCGTTTTTTATATAAAGTGCATTGATATAAAAAAACAAAAACAAATTCATATACCTTCATATTTAAGCTCTTTTATGAGAAAATATATACAAGAATAGACTCAAATAGAATGAAGAAAATTGTGTAGACTTTTTGGGTCGAAAATTAATTATCTCCCTTATTCTGCTGGGTGCTTATGGGAATGGAAATAATATTTTTCTCTCGCTCCCGCTGAATTTCTCCACTTTCGATACTAACGCCACGTCAACGACTCGGCATCTGGTCCTAAAAATTTCTGCTCATGAGAGTACTATGGTTTTCATATACAAAGATTGTGCGGTTTTTTGACAATTCAAATGGTATTTATATCTTTGAAGCCAAACTTATTTTATAGGAATATTTTTAAATCTCATATAAGTACTTTTTTAAACAGACTCTTTGCATACAGGAGCAAGTTCGTGCGAACCCAGTCGTGCATTTTATTTTTTACACATAACGACTTTCAAAAGTAATTAGCATGCATGTGTTAGTTGTTAGTAAGAAAATAATACAATTAAAGCATATCACACGCACAAAATACAAAACTAATTTAACTATATTCTAAAGAATGATTTCAATCCCACGATAAAAAGATTAAGTTATATAAAATGCTTATCCATGCTTAGTTTTATGGATGTCAATATGCATAAATCAAATGTACGTAGGTAATGAGCTCCGACTTGGTAATTCAAATGTATACAAGATAGCAAATAAGGTGCATCAATTTCACCAATTATGAGTTGGTGAAAGAGTCCTCGAACAACGGATCCTGCAACCCATGGCTCTTGGATCAGGACAATATCTTCCCCGTTAGTCGCCAGACGGAGAAGAAGTGAGGCCGAGGCCTTTATGGAGTGTTGGAGATTAATCTGTACTAACTGCAGCATTTTGGCTACAATTAGGCAGATCAACCTCCACCACGGTTTTGTTTTGATCCTCTGTGTCTGAGGATGAACCCAAGAGTTCGTCCTCGCTCAGAAGGATCATGTTAAGGTCGTCCTCAGTCTCCATTAAGGATGGACTGTCCACGACTTTTGTAGAGGGTGCATTCGCGATTGGAGAGGACAAGGGTGCATCGTCACCCTCTGTTAGGAGAGAAGACGACGTCCCAGGTTCACCAACCGCTAGTTCACCTTCGGTAGTTTTTGGAGGCCCGCTTTCCGCGTTAACCTCATCTTTTTTATATATTCGAATTTTAATGGTTTCGAAACCATAGTTTAAGGAGCCCTCGTTTAGGGCTAGAGGAGCCAAGGATTCTTTATTGAGTACCACAATGGCGCTCCTATAAAGACCCTTCACCTCCTCTAGCTTGGCTATTTTCCAGTTATGCGTCGGAAGGGACGGGTTACACACTTTGACCATCTCGAGAATGTAGTCGATACCAGCAGGTTCAATCGGTATCCAGATACGGGCTCTAGGTCTGCTGGGAATGTCTTCCACAGCGACAACCTCGAGCTTCGCACCTGGCCAAACTTCACCTAACCGGCTTACAGCAAGCTTGTAAAGGTCACAAGATCTCTGGTCGCCACAAACCATGAGTTTGACATGGCCTTGATGCCAACCCCCATCGCTTATGGAAGGAAGTGGTCCTGGAAGCTCTCTCAAAATGCTCAAAAAGCCACCCGAGAGCTTAACCTTGACCAACTGCCAACGATCAGCCGATATTGTGCCATCATCATCGCTCCTGTCAATGACCGCAACCACGACTTTGCCCTTCGCGACGTCACTGAAACTAGATTGTTTCCTGATGGGATTGAGGGAAGTGCTCGTGTTATGCACCCGAGGCCGTTTTGGTGTCGGTGCGGCCCCCTCAAGAGATCTTTCCCTTTTGGACGTAGAGTCCTTATTGGATCTAGTTGTAGCAATTATGCTTTTGGCCCATTCGACGCTAGGGGCTTGCTGCGGTGTCTTTTCAGCCCCCGATGATGCACCAGAGGCCTTCAAGATTCTCGCCGCATGCCTCCTTTGTCTATAAAGACCTTTAGAGATTTTTCCATTTCTGGAAGTGTTCTCAGTAGTAGTGGTAGGGCCATTTTTCACAACCCTGCCACTACTAAAATTTGGTATCGCTACCTTTTTATTCTAGTTGCTACCAACAGCAGAGGAGGGTCCATGGTTAGCAACTACTCCCTTCTCTGTGTTGGCCGCAAGAGATACGACAGCAGGCTTTGACACCAAGCTGCCGCCCGGTCCTGAAGTGATACCGGTCTCACATGTGTTTTTGTTTTTGTTGTTTGTTTCGTACATTTTGGTCCCACGAGACGCGAAGAAAAAAGGTCCATCTGCACAGAGATTCGCATGTACAGATAAGGCTAGTTAATCCGGAGGTCGCCAGATATCCGGATACTCCGTTAGAGACTGGGCTATTTTTGAATTGGGCCCCCAGCCAGGCTGATCATCGGCACGGGTCGTTTAACACCTTAGATCCAGCCCAATAATGATGAGAGGTGGTTGGGGGGAAGAGAAAGGGTGAGGAGTCAGTTGACGTTAATTCATCATTCTGACTTGTAAGGAAAAGATTGGGATTCGGTAACAGCAATTCAGCTAGGTTACCTAGAGTGAGAAGGAGTATAGGAGATAGGACCGTTGCTAGCTTTTTCGCCATTACAAACGTGGGAGGTGGGATGGGAGTTGGTGACATAAGCGTAGGCCGGTATGCCTTGTTTATGTGGGAATGGATGATGATTTTGGGAAGGTAGAGGGATAAGAACGTCCTTTAGTTTCAGGACTCATCTGGAGAAAATTCTCTAGAATCATTGACCTTACTCAGCTTCTACAACTCGACAAGTTCGACGTTCAAGTAGAAGTTAGTTGCAGTGGCTAAGTTGGTCAAAATCTTTCGAAAATTCAGTGTATACACAGTCAACTTCATAACCTTGTTCTAAATCGTTTGTACATATGTTTCAGAATGTTAGGAGATTTGTAACGGTTGATCCATGTTGCTGTTCACAAATGAGATTCTTACTAAAAATGTTAAACTATCACAAACAACTTTTTCAAACACTTTAAGAATGCAAGAAAGCTTTGCAAAGGGCCTGTAGTTGCTTATATCCGCTTTGTTACCTTTCTTGAAATTGGTGTTAGAAATGAATTCTTCCATATACTGGAAAATTTGCCTGTTTTTAGAAAAAGTTTGAATAACAACGTAAGGTTTCAACTAAAGCACATTAATTTACTTTTTTAATGCTATCGGGGGAATACAATCGGGACCAGTCATCATTCAACGTGGATTAAAGATCAAGTAGCGTAAGTTACTACAGCTAGTTTGCGAAAAGGAGTGAAGATTATGAAAATTTATTTCAGCAACTTCATTAAGGCTATTTACAAATGACTCACGGAAATTGGTTGCGTTAAAGATATTAATAGTTTTATCAAATGAAAGGTTCTTGTAAGTAAAGTTAATTGGAAAGCCATCTGATTTTTGCTTTAAGTTTACAAGTTTCCAACATTTTTTAGGATTCTCTTTCAAAGAGGTGCACATATCAGTAACATAGCTAGCATATACAAAATTAGAAAGAGACTTAAATTGGTTAAAGAGTTCAACATAAAAACAAAAATTGGTTGGAGACAGTTGGTTGTTACGGAGTGAACAATTCTTTCGTGTACCAATGGTGGCTTAGGCTTATATTTGTGGATTTATTTATAAGTGATTTTTTTTTCAAACAATAATTAAGGATATTTTAAAAAGTTTAAACTGCTACGTCATTGTTAGAAAATGATAATGTATCAGCAATTCGAGAAATGGTGAAATCTTTAGACAACAGCTTTAAATTAGCTCGTCTGAAATCAAAATTATGTAAGCAATCTAAGGAATTACTGTGTTCAATAAGGTGATTACTTAAAACAAAAAAAAAATCCAAAGAGGGGTGTTATTTATCAATATTAATAATTCTTGATCTAGATTCTAGAACAAGAGTACTAATAGCGTCAGAAGAAAAGAGAAAAGATTAAATCGAAAATTCGAATTTTGAGTTTTTAATACATCTTGTTTGCTGTAAGTCAGTAAGAAGGATTTTATCGAGAAGAGATAGTTGAAATTGTGAAGAAGAAGGAGAGGGTTCAAGGCAGAATTTGTCTTCAAAATGAATCCAGTCAATGTGTGGAAAATTAAAATCACCTATAGGTAAAATATTATATTAAAGAATTAAGATTTAATTCCGTATGTTCATTATGCAACAGCTATCAGACACATGTGTAACGGTTAGTGATAAACCTGATAACATTGATGGTCATTTAGTGCCTGATATTTATGCCATTAATATTTGAAAATGATTCCGAAAAGTATAATATTAACCCGTTAAAAAATATCATTTTGGTAATCATTCGCTCAGATTATTTAGACAATGATAAAGATCCAATTATCAATCACAATAGCAATATAAAAATACATCTTATTTGCGCTATACCTATAAGTTACGCTCCTCGAAGAATGTCATTATGCGGAAAAAAAAATAAAAACAGTCGTTTATTATTCGCGAAATGGAAAGTAATGTTATAAGGGCTGCTCACGAAAAAATATGCCATTTGGGTACTGGCAAATGTCTTGATCAAATTAAGATGAATAATTGTTTGCCGAATATGAAGGAAAAAGTTGACCGCTTCATTCAAAATTGCTAAATTGCGTTATGTATTCCATTCCGTCACATTGTAATAATTGAACCCTGCATTCTATACCGAAGGAACCTATTCCATTTGACACCGTACGCATTGACCACTTTGGTCCTTTCCGTCTATTCGTTCGAAAAAAGAGCAACTTCCAACTGTAAATCTCGTTATAACAGCTACGAACTAGAAATATTAGCTATAACCTATTCTATTGAAAATTTCATGCATATGTTGATGGTATTCCGTTCCGAATAATCACTGATTGTAATTCATTAGCTCAAACTTTAGAAAAGCAGAGCACAAATTTCCGCATAGATCGTTGGGTCCTAGCTTTAGAAAAATATAACTTCACAATAAAGTACAGAAATTGATCACTGATGGAGCACGTAGAAACTTTAAGCCGATATTTTCCTGTTTGTACAAAAATAAATCGAATTCTTTAATATCCGCTATTGATTTTGACGACAATGATTTTCAGCTACGAGCCACACAAAATTGTGACAAGCACATTGCTCAATTAAAAGAAAAGTTAGCATTGGAATTAATTTCTGCCTGACTAGATAATGGACCAGTCTATAAAAAAGAAATTTCAAACAAAACAACAAACAAAAAATTGATAAATACATTTAAGGGCCAATATAAAGTTCATAAAGTGCTTCCGAATGATAGATATGTAATTTAATTAGGGACAATAAAATTGCGAACTTATTCAATTGCCAAATGACGGTGTTATTGAAGCTAGACACAAGCGACATTGGGCTGATTGGCTTAGTTTATTGGATGATGATATTAATTCTGTAGGTATGTATTTGATTAATTATTAAATAATTAGATTAGATTTTTTTTTTTTTGAATCATAATGATGTAATATTTGAATTGTTTTAAGTATTTAGTGATCGGGGCGATCAAATGAAAATGCCAGGATTGGCCGAGTTATAAGTACTTTACTTTTTACTTCTTTGTAATAAAAAAAACCTTAGAACACCTTTTTATAGAAATTATTATTTTGAGGTTTTTAATTCTGATTCTTGATCTGAATTTGAACAGACGTTGATAAGTTGTTATTATTTAAATAAAGAAGCCTTTACTTTATTGTATATTTTTCCAAGTTCTTTAAAATATTTTTACTAAAAATAAAATCTGTCAATTTTTCAACAAAAAATATGGTTAATATAAAGAAACTTTAAAATTTAAAGCCGATTTTTGTCCTTTTATTGATCGAATAATAAACTAGGAAATACATGACTTTACCCAATTATTAACAACCAGTAATAATGGAGACCTTACCTTTACCTTTATTATCCTATGTGAAATTTTTCTTCCCATTACAAAGCCTTAATAAAGTAAACCCTTATATTTTCCACAAACATGATAACACTATCATGTGATACCAAGTGAACCATTTCATAGAGTTGCCCTCCTAAAAAATTTTTGTCCAGCGAAAGGATACTTACAAACAAACATTTATTAAAGAGTTCTCATATTTTTGTAATTAACATGCATTCAAAATCGTGTGTTTTTTTTTAGATAAAATGTTTGAGCACTTTTGTACCGTTTACATTTTTAATTCTGACAAAATCTTGGTATCTTTAAGAAATTACAAAAATGACTGTCTATGATATCCTTGATATAAAAAATAAAAAACTACCTCAATTAAAATACCTGATGGTATCCCTACCTGATTGTAGATATCAGAATAATAAAAAAGGAACATCAGATGAAGCTCAATTGTTCGTATAAGAAGGCATATATATGCAGTAATAGGATGAGAACATAGCAAAACGATTTATACTCTTGCTCATAGTAAAGCTCAAGTTAAAAAACAACAAAAAAGATAGAAAATAAAAACATTTCTTTAGAATTTTCAAGCAGATTAATTGCCTTTATCTTGTGGGATATCTAATGGCTGTAGTTAATTTCACACAACAGACAAGCCAGGAGAGATAAAGGATAAAAGCTTTATTTTTTTGTTGCTCCTAACCATAAGGACTTTGCCACTATGCGCTTTGCTTAATGGAGCAAAGTAGACAGCAATAATGAGTTCTTTCCTTTGATTTCTCAATTTTAATTTTTGCTATTTTTTGTTTGTTAGTTTCGTTTCGTTACGTTTTGTTTTTATTTCTTATTCAAGAAATATTTTAAAAATGAAATTTTTGGGGAAAAGCTGGCTTCTTTGAAAAAATGAATAACAATAACTTTTAATGAAAAGCTAGTTGTGATAGTTCACTGGCTAAACCACTTACTGGCATCTTTAATGCATCTTTGGACACATTTCTACATTACTGAAAAGTTCAGTTTTAAGCCGCTATATTCAAATTTGGATTAAAGCAGTAATAGGTTATCCTTTTAACTAAGAAACTACAAAGCCGTTCGAAAAATGTTGACCAAACGTTTTTTGGTTTTTTTTTTCCAACTGTGTCATACGTGTTGAAATAACAACATATTTCTTAAAGAGGTTTTGTTTTATTATGCAGTTCAAATCGTTTAATGATACAATACAAATTTTAAGATTTTTCTAAAAGCTAAAAGTGATTATACCGAAAAATGAGTTTCTTAGGTACCTGCGTCATTTTAAAGGATTAGAGAAAAAATACTTTATGGGTGCAGTTTTTTTTAATTCCTTCTTAGAAACATCTAGTACATTGTTGGCCCTCCTCTTGCTCTTTTAAGAGCTGCAAATCGGCTAGGCATTGAATGATATAGATCATTAACTGATTCTGGAAGCTTCTTTGCAACCTCAAGTTTCATTATAGAACAAACGTTCTCAGTTGGAAAGAGATCTGGACTGTAGGAAAGCCAACTGAGTGCATCGATATTATTTTCTTGGACGTATTTTTTAACCTTAGAAATAAAAAAAAATATTATTTTTATTCATTAAAGCTTTTGCTTTTTTTAAAGCCTAATATAAGTCAATAATGGTAAACATATAAACAAAGTTTTACTTAAAATTTTGTCTGTGTGACAAGGACCATTGTCCTGTTGCAAAATTTAATTGCGATGTCCCCAAAAAGCTCTAGCATCGTGGTCTCCAATGCGTTTTTCAGGACTCGAAGGTAAACTTTGGCAATGATTTTGGATTATAGAAAGCTCATTCTACCTTTTTCATCTCTATAGAAGCATCCCCACACCATCACAACTTCAGTTTTGGGGGGCTCCCGCAAAATGCAATCAGAGATTAGTCTTTCTTTCGGTTCTCTTCGCGCAAGGATACTCTCATCTCCAACATGGATTTTGGATTTTTATTCGTTCAAAAAGATGAAATGTTTCCACATATCTTGAGTCCAATTAAGGTACTCCCGTGTCCATAACAATTGTTTTCTTTGCCTTTCTTTGGAAATTCCGGCTTCAGCTTGACGAAATTACTTTGCCTGTAGCTAGACACAGATAGTTTTTAAGGTCTACCAATGTACTTAACCAAAGCCGACGACTGTACAACACCAAAAAACGATCTTCCACAGGGGTCGTCTTTTCTGGCCTCCCTGATCATTTTTTTCTACTCGTCCTGGTCTCACGATATTTTGTCAAATTTCATGCCACAGTTTGTTGAGCAATATTCAGTCTTTTAGAAATTTTACGTGTTGTCAATTTGAGACGTGACAGGCACACAAATATTGGCTTTATGTTCCGAACTGATTTTTCTTCAGCAACGAATTATCAATCTTTGGTTATGTTAAAAATCAAAACTGTCGTATTTGGACTTCTGAGAATCCTCGAATAATTAAAGAAAGGCCATTACATTTACAAAAATTTAATGTTTGGTCCGCTTTTTAGTCTGGAGTCTGGTGTTTTCAGCTTTATTCTTCGAAAACAATGATGGAACGACTGTCACTGTCAGTTCGTAGTGTTATGATCATAATATGATAACCGAATTTTTTTGCCTACTATTGAAGAATTTGACTTGGAGAATTTGGCGCAGGGTCAGAAGTCCAGAGGCCGAAAGTCCATAATGGACTTTCGGCCTTTTTCTTTCCAGAAAAAATTGGGTCATAAGTCCATTATGCTAAAAAGAAAATTGGTCAAAAGTTCATAATTTAGTCAAACATAAAATTTATTTCAATTTCAGAAGAAAAAAATCAATGTACCATCAATAAAAAAAGAAAAACAAAAACAATATATGTAATTGAGTTCAAAATCCTTTACAAACAAATTTGTGTGCTATTTGTCACAATTTGCCTGCAAAATGGACATAGCAATTCATTTTTGTTTCGCTTTGCCGTGTCCTTAACAATTTCAAAACCAGTTTCGCAGATTTTGATGTGGTTACACGGGATGAGAAGAATATCCCTCTGATTTTGGAAACAAATGGCACAATTCAGCTCGCGCAAATTTTTTTTTATTTTCACTCCCCAAATTGTTTCTCTGTTTGGCAAAAAAAATGTCGGCTCGATAAATTAATTTATAGAGTGCTGCTCTAATTCAATAGTTAAAAGTTTTTCAAAAAAATATTATTTTTAATCACAAATTTCGCGATTGAAGTTTTGAATTAGGTACTTACATGTTCAGAAGATACGATACACAAAATTATTAATTGCTTCCACTCGCCTAATGGAAGTACGCCGAATGTACCGTCAATGACATACTTTCTGTCCGATTCTGGCAACATGTCAATTTCTTTCACTATTTCTGTTGCCATAAATATTAAATATGAAAAGTCTGTTTCCAAAACTGTGCCTTTATAGAAAGTATTGTTACTGTTGTAACGTGACATACCATATCTAAGACAGACATTTTCTTTAAGGAACATTTCTTTAACTTCCGAAAAAGTTTTCGGGGTTTGAGGAAGAGTACTACTTTTTATTCTGTTGAGAGTACTTTTAAGGGTCTTGTAGTGGACTAAATGTGCGGAGTCCGTTGTCTTCATTTTTTTCTGGTCAAAAACTTGCTTTGACGTTGTTTTCCTTGTGTGAGTCAAGTGAGTCAAAAATTCATAATCAAGGGGTCATTAGTCCACAAGAATTTCTACTGAACTTTTGACTCACTAGGGTGGGTCAAAAGATCATAATGGACTTTTGGCCTCTGGACTTCTGACCCTGCGCCGGAGAATTTGTCAAGGAATATGGCTTTTTTGCAAGGGACATTTCCTGGTCTCGTAATTTCTCGTCGTGACGATATCGACCAGACACTAAAATCATGCAATTTGCCACCACTGGTCTTTCGTGGGGCTAAGCAAAAGATTGTATTTATGCAGGTAAACCTTTGACTCTCGAGCACTTTAAAACCAATCATTCGTTAAGTTATGGCTGAGGTACCGCCCAAAGAGTCGATGCTTGCAAAATTCGCGTGGTTATCATTTAAATGACGTAGCGTTTCACACGTAATCTAAACGTTCAAACTTTTCTTATCAAAGAAATATCATGAAAAAATAATGTTTTACATGTGTTTTATTTACGTTTACTTTTGAAACCTCAAAATGGATTACCCTATACAAACTTATGATTTTCTTATTTTGAAGAATTAATAACAATTTCATTCTACTACATTTCTAATTTTGATTTTTGGCGCTGTTTTAAAAAGCCCACAGTCCTTTTGATATTAAGTTCAACCCTGATCACGATTTTTTAAAGGTTTTCCATTAGCAGGTTTCATTATGAATAGCATGTTGTTCAGGTAACTATTTGAAAATGCTATTTTTTGAAACAAGTAAAAATAACGCTTTGAATTCGAAAAAATACTACACGCTTGAATATTCTTAAGGTTTATTATAGAAATAGTGAACATTTTGCTGTCATGAGTCTCAAAACTAAAACACTTTTTGATAGTTGTGAAGCATCTTTAAGGCTTTCAGTTATGAAACTTTTGGATAAATTTTAACTTTTGGGACAAGTAAGTGATGATAGAAATTCAAACTAAAAATATTACTGATGTTGTCCGTAATGAATATGAATATTTAAAAAAAAAGGGTGGGATGCGACTAACACTGATAACTTCCGAACCCGTCTGTCGATTTGTCTTGCTTAAAAGTTTGTAAGTTTTCATGGTAGGTTAAGAAAGTTTTCAGTTTAATTATTATTAAAATTTTTTAATTATTAACAATATTTTCATATAAAGAAATAGTTTTAAATCTAGTTTTTAGTCGATAAAATTTTTTTACCAATTTTAGTAGCGTTTCTTAGATTTTTCCAAATTGGTTGAATGAAATTAATTGGAGAGATATCAAGAACGAAGCATTAATTTTTGCCAAATTTTATTTTTTGTGGAATAACAGACTCTTACATTTTTACAAAAAAAAAAACTACTGAATATCGAAAACAATATTTTCTGTGTAAAAAGTTTAAAGACAATCTTTTTAATTTTTGAAAAGCTTTTTGAGTCAGAAGTAAAATTTTTACCAAGTTTTAGTATTGTTGTTTTGTTAGGTTTAAATTTTGTGTAAAAAACTATCAATTAGATTTTTTTCAAAATTTTGTTTAATGTTGACAAAAATATTTTCTTAAAAGATAAAATTAGCATGAAGCCCATATCTCAAAGTTTTGAATAGATATTGGAGCCGAAAATCAATTTTTACCAGCGTTTATTAATTTTTTTGTTCAGGTTTTAATTTTTGTAAGAAAACTGTCAATTAGATTTTTCTCGAAATTATCAGATGTCAAAAACATTATTCTTCGTTGCACAAAATTGTTTAAGAGATGAAATCATATTT
Organism: Eupeodes corollae; assembly: GCF_945859685.1. Taxonomy (NCBI): domain Eukaryota; kingdom Metazoa; phylum Arthropoda; class Insecta; order Diptera; family Syrphidae; genus Eupeodes; species Eupeodes corollae. The sequence continues at coordinate 278,066,171 of NC_079147.1, forward strand.
CAGTTGTAAAATTTTATAGGTGACAAATTTTTTTTTTCAGTTTTATTGATTTATAAAAAAAAACGTTATATTGATTTTTTTTCAAAAATATACCTGTTTGGTATCACGTTACAGTTTATTATAAAAAATCTAATTCAAATTTGGTAAAAATACATATAGACAAGCTTTTAAGCAAGACAAATCAACCTACGGGATGGAAAGTTATCAGTGTGGGTCGCATCCCAGCCTTTTTTTTAAACTGCTATGGTAAAAAATCCACCCACGCAATTCTCTTTCTGCCTTATTATCCGTGAAACAAAATTTATTTGAAGTCGATATCTCTTTTGGTTCTTGAGCTATGGAGGATTAAATAACGTCGCAAACGTACGGACGTACAAACGTACGCACACACGCATACATAGACATCTTTCTAAAAATCTTTTATATTGACTCTAGGGACCTTGAAACGTCAAAATTTATAATTTGACAAATCGGATCCATTACAATTACTTCCCATGGGAAGTTAAAAAGTTGAGTAAAGATAGTATTAAGGTCTATTCTGAATTTGGGACCCTGTTTTAAATAAACATGTAATCTCAATTGAACACCGAAATCTTTTGATGTTACTTCTTCAGACTTTAGACTTGAATCCATTTTTTTACAGATGGTTCAAAAACAAATGAAGGAGTTGGTGGAAGTGTGTAATCTGAACTACTGAAATTACGTCTCTCATTACGTCTTCCCAATTATTGAAGCGTGTTTTAGCGATAAAAGAAGTTTTGTCTTGGCTTAAAAAAAACGTGAAATCAACATGTGATATCCGTATTTTCTCTGGACTCTGTGTTTACAAACTATATAACAGTCCATAACTGTCGATCAATGGAGATGGCAGAACAGTTTAATATTCACCTTTGCTGGGTGCCGGGCCATAGAGACATTATAGGTAACTGTAAGGCAGATGAACTCGCCTGGAACGGTACAGAGCAGCCCATCCTACCACGTTTGGCACGTACTGGCATCGCTACTCGTAAACTGTTGATAATGCAGGACGCTATGAAGAAGATAAACACCAAGTGAAACATCATCACCAGGTGTCAGATCACGAAAAACATATGTCCAACACTAGATTTAAAGCCTCCAAGGTGCTCTCTATCTCTTAGAAGATCGCATATAAGTTCGATGATAGGTGCCATAACCAAACACTGTCTAATAGGAAAGCACGCGGCTGGGCTTGTTCTCAAACGACTTTTGCAGATGCTGTATGGCTGAGGTAACAGTTCTTCTCTGTCCTTCTCTGTATATGCCCTGCTATAGCTCAAAACCACAAGAATTACCTAAAGGAATTCTTCTTTAAAGATCTAAACCATATCAGCATAATCAGCCATAATCAGCATCTCACGTTTCGTAAGGGACTCAAATTGGTTCCATTGAGCTTAGGAGAAAGCCTCAAGATTCATGTGGTATCACAATAGGCCATTAAACTGGCCTAAGTGTGTCTAATTCCATCATGGACAGCAAATTTAACCTAACCTAACCTAACATCTTTAGACTTACATATATCTTGGGGTACACATGCAAAATTGTGTCTAGGCCAATCACACACAATGTGAAATTTGGATAGGGATAATTTCATAAAAATGAGCCATACAGATTATATATACACACATTCTTCGTTAATAATAAATTCTTTTCTCTTTACAATGAAATAAACTTAAATTAATTATTTTAAAAAAGTACGTTTGCTTGATATGTATTAAAAATGAATCCTCTTATTGGAAAGCCCGTTTTTTATTTTTATCGTCTTAATGACTCAAGAACTTGAAACAAAAAATAGAACTTCATTTTACAGTGAATTCAAATCAATTAAATTTAATTTTTCATATAACTTTCAAACATACATCATTTTACAAGACACAAAAGTTCAACAAAAAGAAGCTTTAAACAAAAAAAAGTCAAAGAAAACATTTCGTTCTTATCTATTCACCCTAAACGTATCATTAATCAAATTTAATCTAGGTACTAGACATCACATATACTCTATTCGCTCTTTCAAGAACTGAAGTCTTTTCATGTTTTGTATATGGTTTTCGAATTATTTTGTACTTGAATTGATGTTCTAGTGTATACGACGAGTCGAGTATAGGATAGGTACTTATTTCCGTTTGACATACCGAACTCAAAATATCAACCCTTGCATGGATGCGAATCTAAAGAGCTTCCAGTTAAATAAATGTTCACATTTTTCACCCTACCCTTTTTTAGAATCTTTATAAGAGGAAAGAAACATTTATGGTGATACAGCTGAAGCTGTATAGCTGTAGCTAGGGCTTAACTCAATCATGTTAACGAATCCGAAACATCAGACAACAAACAACAAAACAAAGATGATATGTTGTGTCGAAGAAGAAAGAACTTTTGGGGTAAGATTAACATTCAACAAAATCATAAATCATCGAAGACGTCTTTTAATTAAACTGAAAACTCATGTGGTGTAGGTTTCTATAATGAAGGATTTGACGAACAAAAATAAACTCTTCAAGAATTTTCTTAAGAAGAATACTGTTTTAAACAATTTTTGTGTGTAAAGGAAGAATAACTTTAAAATTCAGAGTACATTTTATGTTTGAATAGAAACTCAAGCATGTCAAAAAATTTGGCCAAAATTTAAAAAAATATCAGATGCTTTAACTTAACTTCTAAAATCTAATTCAAAATAAAGGCTGGAATGCGACCCACACTGATAAATTCCCATCCCGTCTGTCGATTTGTCTTGCTTAACAGTTTGTCTATATGTACTCGTATCAATTTTTACCAAATTTGCGTACTATTTTTTGTAGATTTTATTTTTTATGAAAAAACGGACTATTGGATTTTTATATAAAAATTACTGAATAATATTTTCTGTGAAATAAAAAAAATTTGAAGATAATATTTTTAATTTTTGAAAAGCTATTTGAGTCGAAAGTAAATATTTACCAAGTTTTAGTATTGTTTTTTTTAGAGTTTTATATTTTGTAAAAAAAACTGTAAATTCGAATTTGTTAAAAAATTTACCAAAAGTTGAAAACAATATTTCTTATAAGATAAAATTAGTTTGAAGCCAATATTTAAAATTTTTGAAGAGATATTTGAGTCGAAAATCAATTTTTACCAACTTTTGTTCATTTTGTTTTTAGGTTTTTATTTTTTGTAAAAAAACTGTCAATTCGATTTTTCTCAACATTTTTCAAAATGTTGAAAACAATATTTCTTTTAAGATAAAATAAGATTGAAGCCTAAATTTCAAGATTTTGAAAAGATATTTGAATCGATATTCAATTTTTACGAACTTTAAGTAATGTTTTTTTTAGATTTTTATTTTTTATAAAAAAACTGTGAATTAGATTTTTCTCAAAATTTTATCAGATGTCAAAAACATTATTCTTTGTTGCACAAAATTGTTTTAGAGATGAAATCATATTTCAGTCGTAGAATTTTAGAGGTGAACATTTTTTTTTTTCAGTTTTATCTATATATATAAAAATCAATGCCACTTTTCGTTGTAACGTTATAACTCAACAATGCCTTAACCGATTTCCATAATTTTGGTCTTGAATTATTCGTAGCAGTCCAGAGAAGGCTTGTTCGTAGAGAAAATTAAAAAAAATATCTCGAAAAGCTGTAAGATCAACATCTTTCTATACTCCCATGTACAAGCAATTTGTACTAATATACTGATAGAAATACCGATTTGTTGTTTACCTTGGAAATGTGCAACGAAGCTGTAATAATAATTGAAGATATGTGTCTTATGATTGTAAATAAAGCATTAGTACAATTGGTAATGACCACACAAAATACTGAGATACATGATTTTTTTGATCGTGAATTGCAACGTGAGCAGGAGTTCCATTGTAATAATTTACGTTTATTTGTACAATCGAATATAACCAAATTGAATATTCAACTAAAACATGTGTAAGCCACAATCATGCAAGCCGTTTCCAATAATACAGGTGGATTATATTTCTTGGGTGCACCTGGTGAGTGGTAGTTCAGGCAAAACTTTCGTTGTGTCATTGATTTTAGCCACTATTCGATCGGAACAGAAAATTGAATAGGTAATTGCAACTCTGCAATAAAATTACCATTGAATGTATGGGCGATTGAAACTGCAACTTGCAATATTTCGAGAAATTCTGCTTTGGCAAAAGTTCTGCGATTAACGTCAATTATTATATGGAATGAGTTCACAATGGCGAATAAAAACTCAATAGAATCATTTAATCGAACAATGCAGGAATTACGCGATAATCAACAGCTGTTTTGGTGCTGCTCTGATATTGCTGTCAGAGGACTTTCGTCAAACATTGCCTATCATTCCTCGATCAACTCCTACTGATGAAATAAACGCCTGTTTGAAGTCATCAGATTTTTGGAGATATGTACGAAAATTGACACTGAACATTAATATGCGTATTCACTGAAAAAATAATGCAACTGTCCATGAGTCAAAACAATTGTTAGAAATTGGTGATGGCAAAATATCAATCAACAGTGCAAACGGATGGATCACTTTACCGAACAATTTTTGTACAATCTATAGATCAGTTTATTGAATGTGTTTTTCCGAATATTCTTTAGAATTACAGAAATCATGATTGGTTGAGAGAACGCACCATTTAAGCACCAAAAAACATTCATATCAATGGCATTAATTTTCAAATTCAAGCGAAACTGCCAGGTGTAGTCAATTAAAAATGAATATAAATCAATTGACAGTGTTATGAATCAAGATGAGTCAATAAATTATCCAATTGAATTCATTGGAACCGGCTGGTATACCACCACATTGCTTGAATCTTAAAATTGGTTCTTTGATTGTATTATTGAGAAACATTAATCCACCAAAACTGTGTAAGGCCACTAGATTGGCAGCACAAAAGTTTTGCCAAATTTGATTGCAGCTATAATCTTAACTGGTAGATCAAAAGGAGAAGTGTGTTTGATACCGAGTATCCCTATGATTCCAACTGATATGACATTTAAATTCAAAAGATTACAATACCCTGTTCGTTTATCATTTGCGATGTTCATAAATAAGGACCAAGGGCAAACACTTCACGTTTGTGGTGTCAATTTGGAGGTTGTTTTATAAAAAAAAAAAACAGTTATATTGATTTTTTTCACGTTACAATATATTATACATAAATTTAATTCAAGTCTCTAGCGTTTTTGGTTCGTAAGATATTTAGGGTTAACCAAAATGTTCACCTTTTTTCAAACTGCTATGGTAAAAAAACCACCCACGCAATTTTGTTGAGTGCCCTTTCTGCATCTTTCTGCCTTATTATCTGTATAACAAAATTTATTTGAAGTCGATATCTCTTCTTGTTCTTGAGCTATGGAGGACGAAAAAACGTCGCGAACGTACGGACGTACGGACGTACAAACGTACGTACACACGCACGCACAGACATCTTTCTAAAAATCTTTTATTTCGACTCTAGGGACCTTGAAACGTCGAGTAATGTCAAAATTTTCAATTTGACAAATCGGACCCATTACAATAACTTCTTATGGGAACTTAATAAGGCTACCCAAAGGAAAAAGCTTTGAACGAACAAGTTGAATACACTAACAAATGTTTTCGTTGAGTATGCTTACAAGTGTTTTTATTTCCGGGATGAGTTGTCCTAGGATGAGTTGTTTCTTGGGATGAATCACACGTTTTTAGACAAATCAAATGGCATTTATATCTTTGAAGACAAACGTATTTAACAGGTACATTTTTAAATCTTATGTAGGTACTTTTTTAAATTATGTTAGTATTTGTATGCAAAGCCCTTGTTTTTAATCACTTCAGCACATGCTCGAAGCATGGAGTCAATCAAACTGCTAATAATGCTGTTTGGGAAACTTTCCTAAGCAAATTAAATTTGATCAAACAGAGCGTTTTCATTTTTGAAATTCATCCTTATAATTCATCGATCTACAATTTCCTGTTGATTTTCTAAGGTTTGAGATCTGGGGACTGTGCTGGCCATTGTAACACGTAAATCCGGTTTCATAAAACCACGTCTGATCTGTATTGGACGTGTGTTTTGGGTCGTTGTTCTGCTGAAATATCCATTTCAGAGGAAACTGATCCTCATCATGTGGCAGCATTAAAATTGGCAAAATGTCACTGTAAATAAAACGATAAATTGTACCATTTTGTTGGTGAATCGGTCTAAGTCCATGCTCTGTTAAAAATACCCAAATCATTACGTGCTTTACAGTATTTTTTGTTTAACATGGATTTAGTGACTCTTTGGTTGGTCTGCGAACAAGACGGAAACCATCGGAACCCTTGAATTTGAATTTGGACTTGTCCGAACTCCAAAAAGAGCACATTCTCCATTTTCTTACGATCTAGTTGATCTGGTTATGAGAAAATTTTAATCTCGCCAGTTTGTTTTTGGTTGAAATAAGCGAATTTTTCTCGCGCTTAAGTTTAGGTCGATTTGGGTTCGTTTTCTTCTGTATGATATAAAAAGGTCTTTTCTAATTGATCTTATTACAGTAGAATCTTATTGTATTGTTGTTTTTTTTAGTTTGCTACCTCGACGAATCGTTTGGAATGACTTTTTGGATTGTTAATGTAATTTTGGAACGATATATTTGTCCGTTATTTTAATTTGACTCATTCCACTTTTATAATTTTTTCTTTTATTTGGTTAGAGAAGTTTTTTTACATTTTACAAAAGTAAGCTAAGAATATTGATTAGTTTGCCGTTGAACTAAATAACACCTTATACATAAATAGGTTCAACTGCACCCGTTTGCTAACACCTTTATAATGAGCAACGGATTTTGATGTTATCGGACTAACTTCTCTCTATTAATAAGAAAAAAAAAGATACCCAGTGGCCTTAACCTTAAGAGCACTACGTCCGTTTTTATCATAATCGTCCTAGCAGATCAACAATTGAGCGTTTAGTGGAAAAATTTGAATCCACACAAGCACAGTAAAAAAATTTCCCGTAACAGTGAGAGAAAGAATTGCCGCTGCGTCTTCAGTTGCAGAAAGCCAAAATATGTCTCTCACACGTCGTTCTCAAGCGTTGTGGCGAATCTTGCAAAAAGATCTTGGCCTATATCCTTACAAGACTAAATTGACGCAAGAACTGAAGCCGCTTTGGTCTCTAAAAGTGTCATATTTTCGTCAATTGGGCTGAGCAACAACTTAAAACTGAATGGCTTCGTCAATAAACAAAATATGCGGTATTGGTCAGTCAGCAATCCACACATACTCCATAAGTCATCATTTAATCCCGGGTCATTGGGCCGTACTTCTTCTTTGATGATCAAGACGAGCACGTTACTGTGAAAAGGGGATGATTCCCCAATTGATTGATGATGTACTTCCTACGAATACCGAAAGTGAAATAGTAGCAGAATGGGCCGATTTGTGCTTGAAAACCGTCGAAAATTGGGTTTAGCGTCTGGACTTCTGCAAACGTGCCCATGGTGGTCATGCAAAAGAAATCGGAATCCATACATAATAGAATTAAACGTACGAGTTTCTGAGTATAGAATTTCATTGATATCCCAAACCGTTTGTGTTTTATCTAAAAATACTTTTGTAGCACTCTTAATGAAAAACCCGATATTAAATTTTGAAAAAAAACTAACATGATTTGTTATAGTTATTTATTTTTAAATGCCATACAGATGCAGGTAGTTTTAGTAGCAAATGTTTTGGCCAACACTGTACATGTTCAAAACTACACATATATTCATATAATAAATAAATGTTTTATAATTTCGATGAGATGAAACTTTTTTATTAAAACAAAAATAAAACATGAACATCCAAAACATATCCTCATTATGATGTGCTAATAAATATGTTGATGTTCTAGGTGGTTAAGTTTCAAAAAAAGTTCTTTTTTTATTCAAATTTGAATTCATGTTTTCAATTTTGTAGATATTCAGATATTTAGATGACCAAGTGGAAATGAGACCATAAATTTCAGTGGTTTTTGTGGATGGATATATGCAAAAGCCACAAAATGAGCGTTTGAATGAGTTTTTGTATTTTAAGTTGATAGATAGTAGATAGAAAGTGTGTACAACTGGCGGAAACTCAGTGTGTTTTATTGGTCAACTTGATGTTTAATGAATCTATTAAACACACAACGGATATATTCAACTAAAATTATTTGCTTTAAATGTTTTGATTTAAAATACACAGACTTAATGTTTTGTATTATAATTTAATATTTTGTATACTCTTGAATATGAAAAGTATAATTTTTGTCTTGATTTTCAATTCAGAGAGGTAATGAACTTATCTTTTTGTTCACGTTATTCAAAGTTAAATAAGATACCTCTGTGTTCAAGATATTCTCCAAAAAAAATACTAATTCATAATAAACTTTGTTTATTTTATTTTTTGTGTAGACGTCCTTCAATCACGAGACGAGTATATAATAGGTATAATTAGGGGAAGTAAATTAACAAGAGAAAATCTCAACCAACCCTTAAGCCCATAATTATCTCATCATCATCAAAAGTGAATACACCTCAAGGCTTCCAGGTGCTTCAACAATAATACCTTATCTAATAATGATGTGATGTATAAACGTTTGTGTGTGTAGTCTTATATTTTAACTAAACATTTAGTTAAGTCTTATAAGTTCTATTGAGTATAAGATTGCCTATAGGGCTTACTCAAGAAAATGAAGCTCTTCTAATTGAATGACTATAATAATCCTATTTGTTGCTAAGCTATAAGCGTAGCTTTTGTATGTGGTATTTGGGTCATCTTTATCAACTTTAACGCGGGTAACTATGAAATATTTGAGTTCGATTCGATTTAGTGGGAATGTCTGGTGGGAATCGAACAACAGATTTTATTAATACTTTTAGTGATTAATGTTATTGTAGGTATAAAAACATTTTAAATTATTAAGTGTCTTTGGCAATAAAATGATACATACTCGTATTATAAGATAACATGAAGCTAATGCTCGAAATTAAAAAAAGTGCTAAGCTTCTTACTTTAATTATTATGTGTCAAGGATCCCAAGCGAGTAGTCATATCACCACACAAAAATTGTATCTTGATCCTATTTCTTTCCATGGTGTTTTTTATTAAAAGAAATGATTTGAATTTTTTAGTTTTAATTCCTCTATAAAATATATGTGTACTTAAAGTGTCAACAAGATGAGTATTTCAAGTTAATTAAATTCTTTTTAATATAATCAACGTTAATTAATGTTTTCTAAAATCCAAATGTTTCCTTTAATTTGTTTTTAAATAAAAGGTGTTTCAATTAGCGAGGGTAGGTTTTGGCGCAAGTTGAGGCCATTTTGTTTTGGTAACATCTGTCAAATCTTTTGTTTATTATATGTGAACAGCACGTTAAAATGATGAAACTTTATTATCAAAATCAGGCAAATTTGAGACGACAGGTTCAGTAAACAATCAGCCAACACCCGTTAGTTTAAGGAAATAAAGATCAGGCGAGAACATCAACGCGGTCCGTGAATGTGTACAGCGGAACCCGAGCTATTCCTCGCCTTGCACAAAAAATCGTCTTCTTAAGTCTGGACTTGGGCCTATACAGGTGCAAGATGCAACAGACTCAGGAGCTCAAAGTTCATGACCATAGACAACGTCATTTGTTCGCTGACAGGGTTTCGAATCGTTTGAAAGAGGACCCCAATTTTGGCCGAAAAATCATCCTTAGTGACGAGGCGCATGTTTAGATGATGGCTTTGTTAACAAGAAAAATTAATGTATATGGTACGGCACCAAACCACGCAAGGTTTACCAGGTGATAATGCATCCTGACCGTCAGCAGCGAACGCAACATAACAATGAAAGCTGATTTGTTATGGCCCACATTGAACCGTATGGACCTAGACGACATGTGGTTCCAGCAGGACGGCTCTACGTGCCACACACCAAATTCCAGGATTGATATTTTGCATGAACGATTTGAGGGTAAGGTTTTTCTCGCAGGGATGATGTGAACCAAGGTCATGCGACTTGACTCCGCTAGACCTTTTCCTGTGGGTTTCTTGAAGTCGCAGGTCTAGGCAAATAAACCACAATCAATGCTTTAAAGGTCAATATATCATATGCCATCGCTCAAATTTAGACGGATCTATGCGGAAGAGCCATTGAAAATTGGACCACTCAGATCCGTGCCACCGTAAGAATCCAAGGCGGGCATTTAAATGATGTCATATTCCACACTTAATTGCATACATGCGCCCTTCAAATAAAACAAATGTGAGAAGCTAAGAGTACTATTGTCAACGAAACAATATATTTCATTAGAAGTTGCTGACAAAAGATCATTAATAAAAATGAAAAAAGTGTTGGAGACAAAATAGAGCCGTGTGGCACCCCAGAATATATTATGTAGTTTTCAGACTTAGATGGGTTCTACTTGTATTGAACGATCTGAAATGTAATAACTAGCCAATGAAGGAACAATTTATGAAAAAGAAAGCCTGATGCTAAACCCTATCAAATGCTTTTGGGATATCAAGTGCAATAATCTTACGTTCTCCAAAGCGACTGTTTTGCGATGAAATATGAGATCACCAGTATATCTATTGCTGTAAAAGCCTGACAGTCAATAAGAAGCTAAAGATCTTCGACATATTTCTTGAGCTAGTAATTTAACAGCATTTCCATTTCGGTTGGAAACAAGAGACTTAGGTCCAATTGGTCTGTAATAAGAGGGTAAGGAAGATTCAACTTTTTTGGGGATGGGCTGGACAAATGATATTTTCCATTCGGTCGGAACGAGACCTGACGAGTTTGAAGAACACCTATTCAAAAAAAAAGCGGGGATACCATCCGGGCCGTCGGATTTATGTGTGTTTGGATATCTAAGGACTCTTGCCACAGTACATTCACTAGAAGTGTAGAATTAACGGTGAACTACCTGGCAAAGAGATTAGCTTTCTCTAATGAGCTAACAAATGGAGTGTCTTTTGTACATTGCCGTAATTTTTAGTTATGTACAAATTTGGTCTATTGAATATGGGCGTTGCAGACCTGCGTTGCCACTGAACTTTTTCCGGCTTTTCTCAGTAGGTAGTTTGGCCCTAATAAAATCTTTACAGCTCGCTATTATGACTTAATATTGTTCAAATAAACCACTTAGATTTGTCTATATAATATTATTATATATTATGTAAGATGCTTACAGGTCCATGGTTAGAAATAAAAGGGAAGATATAATCTTATGCTTAAAACTAAGTAAGGTACAAATTAGTAATTGGTATAAACCTGAAATTTACGTAGCATAGGTTGGTAATAAGGAACGGGTGATGCTTAACACTAAACATGAATACTCGTATAATTCCAAAAGTTAATTATGTAGCACATTTCAAGTTCATGTTTAATATATAACATCTTCCGCTACTAAATAAGGTTATAATACAATAATTAATATAATATTTATTTATAACCTTACATTTCAATTACAATTCAAAAAGTTAAAGAATTCATTAATTTATTGATAGCAAACTGATAAATGCGTTATCTATAAGATAGTTATTCCAATATGATTGGATTGTTTTTGAAGTTTTGAAGATTTCAATAATTCTTTTGTCTTAAGTCTACTAGATCTTCTACATTCCATGTCTTCATTTTGTACGAACTTTTTCTTTACTCTACGAGTTTGTTTATTTGTATTCTCTTTAATTTTTGAAGGATCGATATCTGATACAAAAATCTTATCATTTAAATTTCTTTTTCGAATTTGATTCTCGTGTACAAAGCGTTCTACTTCATTTACTCTTATAAAATAAGTTAATTTACTAACAATCTTTGAAACTTTTGCTGGAATCCATTTAATCATATTCATATAGTGGTTTCTATAAAGGACTTCTTCCCCCACTTGGTATTTTGGTTTTAAAATTATTTTGCAATTTTCTTTTTCTTCAACGCTTGCTTTAAAGTCTACTTTGTTGTTAATAGCTTCAATTTCATAATTATTTTTGATATTTTTTTCAAAGAACTTAACATAATTCTGGGCTTAAAATTAAACAAAATTTCAGGATGAGTTTTGGAAGTAACTGTTGATGGAGTGTTACGGTAGTTAAAAAGAAATTCATTTACTTTTTCTAATAACGACATTTTATTATTTTGTTCCAAGCATAACTTTTTTAAAACTGACTTAACTGTCTGCACTCCCCGTTCTGCTAATCCATTCGATTGTGGGTGGTATGGAGGGGACTTTACCAAATCAATACTTTTACATTTACAAAATTTTGTAAGAACACTAGAGTTAAAAGGTGGCCCATTATCCGTCACAATACAACCCGGATATCCAAAAACTAAAAACAATTTTGAAAGTTCATTTATTAATGACTGAACACTTGTTGCATTCATTAACCTCACGTCGCAATATTTCGAGAAAGAATCCATAATGATTAAAAATGTTTTTCCACCAAAAAAGAAAAAATCTAAATGAATGCGACTAAAAGTTTTCCTTAGGTTTGATACTTTTAACCCTGTTCGGGAAAAAAATCAAAATTGTAATCATATCAGCGCTGGCGTCAACGTCATAATCGAGGAAGCATAGTGACCAGTTAAAGATCCTGAAATTATTTTTGGGACTCTTCAAATTGGCTCTCTCGTATTGGTAAACGGTTTTCTTAGGAACTCTTAAAAAAAACGCAATGGCCAGATGCAGACAGAGGAGATAGAACACTAATAGTGTACTTACCAGGGTCAGAGGTAAGAAACAAGTCAAGATTGATTTCTTCTCGACCTACCACGTCCGATATTCAAGAGGGCTCGTTGACCAGCTGAGTGTGACCTCAGCACACACTCCTTCCGTTGCAATCTGGCCCGAATGCTAAGGCCATGAAAAATTGTGTACATTAAAATCTCCTGTAACAACGATTTTAGTGCGAGGCAAAGACAAAACAATTCTTTGGATGGAATCAGACAAAGCATCAAAGTCTCGAGAAGTTGATACTCTAGATTAGGGCTTCAGTAAAGGAAGCAATAGTAAATGATTTGCTTATTTACGGAAATTTTAAACCACATACAATTAAAGAAAGAACTGGTGCAAAGACAATATTATTAAGGCAAGAGCTGATAAGCAACATCATTCCTAATGTATATGGCGTGGCCATGTTGGGAAAAAATGGAAGACACCAAGCTTTATCCATGATTACAAAATTCAGCAGGATCAAAATCTTCAGTTACTAACATTTTACTAAGTGCCAAAATAGCAGGGCTGTATAAAACAGTAATACAATAACAATACTTTTAAATGTCCATATTATGCTCCCCCAAAATAAATGTACCTTACATTTAAAATTTGACAAGCTTTTGAGTATCACAAATAGAAGTATGTATGTATAAAAACATAACTTGCATTCAAAGACGGTTTAAAAATTAATTTATTTGTACAGAATCTTAAAATATTGTTGATCACTGATGTTGTGTTGATTGAAAATAAACTCAACAAATTTCTTTGATCTTCTTTTTACTCCTCAAAATAAAATATTATTTTTGTTATAAACATGTTTATAGACAGAGTATATTTTCTATCATTCCAAACGAAACAATTAATTGTCCCAAACGTATGTGTTACATCTACTTGAACTTTATCATTTACCCTTCCTAAATTTTGAATAAGTTCAAGATTGTTGATAATGCATAATATTCTTACTTCTACATAATGTTAATCTTCTTTGTACGGTACCGACATTAACTTATCTATTTTGAATTTTATATTTGGTTAAAAGTATGTTGATGTTGTTGTTTACTTCCTTTTGGCAGCTCATTAGTCCCCATTTGTGGAACATCTTGTTTTTGTTTATTTGTAATGTAACTCATATAGAATGTACGAGTAGGTTGTATTTTCTACACATAATTTTGGGAAAACAAGTTATTATTTTCCGGTATTTCCATAAATGTGTCCTCAAACTAATGAGGATATATTGTGAGGATAAACTGTGTAGGAGTTGGTATCTATTTTCAAAAACAGTTTATACTCGAACATTTGGATATTTCCGGCTAAAAAATAAAACGCTAAAAGTTTTCTGTAAAGTTTATTAATTTACATCATTTGATATCCAAAAAAGAGGCTGGGATGCAACCCACACTGATAACTTCCCATCCCGTCTGTCGATTTGTCTTGCTTAAAAGTTTGTCTTTATGTACTCGTATCAATTTTTACCAATTTTGCGTACTCTTTTTGAAGATTTTATTTTTTATATGAAAAAACGGACTGTTGGATTTTTATATAAAAATTACTGAATATCGAAAACAATATTTTCTGTGAAATAAAATAAGTTTCAAGCCAATATTTTTAAGTTTTGAAAAGCTTTTGAGTCGAAAGTAAAATTTTATTTTTTGTAAAAAAAACTGTCAATTCGATTTTTAAAAAAATTTACCAGCAATATTTCTTATGAGATAAAATTACTTTAAAGCCAATACTTAAAATTTTTAAAGAGATATTTGAGTCGAAAATCAATTTTTACCAACTTTTATACATTTTTTTTAGGTTTTTATTTTTTGTAAAAAAACTGTCAATTCGATTTTTTTCAAACTTTAACTGAATGTTGACAACAAGATTTTTTGAAAGATAAAAGTTAATTAAAGCCAATATCTCAAAGTTTTGAAAAGATATTTGAGTTGAAAATCAATTTTTACCAACTTTTATAATTTTTTTTTTAGGTTTTTATTTTTTGTAAAAAACTGTGAATTCGATTTTTTTCAAACTTTAACTGAATGTTGACAACAAGATTTTTTGAAAGATAAAAGTAAATAAAAGCCAATATCTCAAAGTTTTGAAAAGATATTTGAGTCGAAAATCAATTTTTACCAACTTTTATAATTTTTTTTTTAGGTTTTTATTTTATGTAAAAAAAACTGTCAATTCGATTTTTTTCAAACTTTAATTGTATGTTGACAACAAGATTTTTTGAAAGATAAAAGTAAATAAAAACCAATATCTCAAAGTTTTGAAAAGATATTTGAGTCGAAAATCAATTTTTACCAACTTTTATAAATTTTTTGTTTAGGTTTTTATTTTTTTGTAAAAAAAACTGTCACTTCGATTTTTTTCAAACTTTAATTGTATGTTGACAACAAGATTTTTTGAAAGATAAAAGTAAATTAAAGCCAATATCTCAAAGTTTTGAAAAGATATTCGAGTCGAAAATCAATTTTTACCAACTTTTATACATTTTTTTTTTAGGTTTTTATTTTTTGTAAAAAAATCTGTCCATTCGATTTTTCTCAAAATTTTTCAGAATGTTGAAAACAATATTTCTTATAAGATAAAATAAAATTGAAGCCTTAATTTCAAGTGTTTGAAAAGATATTTGAATCGATATTCAATTTTTACGAACTTTGAGTAATGTTTTTTTTAGATTTTTATTTTTTATAAAAAAAACTGTCAATTAGATTTTTCTCAAAATTTTATCAGATGTCAAAAACATTATTCTTCGTTGCACAAAATTGTTTTAGAGATAAAATCATATTTCAGTCGTAAAATTTTGGAGGTGACAAATTTTTTTTTTCAGTTTTATTGATTTAAAAGAAAAACCGTTATATTGATTTTTTTCAAAAAATATACCTTTTTGGTATCACGTTACAATCTATTATATAAAATTTAATTCAAGTCTCTAGCGTTTTTGGTTCGTAAGATATTTAGGGTTAACCAAAATTTTCACCTTTTTTTCAAACTGCTATAGTAAAAAAAACCACCCACGCAATTTTCTTGAGAGCCATTTCTGCATCTTTCTGCCTTATTATCTGTACAACAAAATTTATTTGAAGTCGATATCTCTTCTGGTTCTTGAGCTATGGACGACGAAAAAAACGTCGCGAACGTACGGACGTACGGACGTACAAACGTACGTACACACGCACGCACAGACATCTTTCTAAAAATCTTTTATTTCGACTCTAGGGACCTTGAAACGTCGAGAAATGTCAAAATTTTCAATTTGACAAATCGGACCCATTACAATAACTTCCTATGGGAAGTTAATAAGTCAAACTTTCATTTAAAGAACTTCAAAATTTGTAAGTTGTTTTGTTTTATTTAAATCATTTAATTAATTAAGAATGAAACAAATAGTATTGAGGTGGTCTAAAAAAAGGGTAAACAATATATTGGAAAACAACGGTAACACCTACATTGTTCTTAGAGTAGAACAATTTGAATAATTGGTTTGCGATTACAAATCAAGTGTAAAACTTATGGACAAACTTTAAACCCAGGAACAACTTAAAATAATGAATGGAATTGTGGTGACTTCTCACCGGAGCGGCAACACTTGCCAACTCATCGACAGCTACATCCAATATGTACTTCATTCTTTTCTGTATATACCTGATTGCAACCGAATGAGAATAAATCAGCGACATCAAATGTTATACTTCTGTTGTTCTTGTAAGCGGTAAATTGGAGAACAAGAAACAAAGCGATTGATCAATTGGCATAAATCAAAGCGAACGGACCAGAGTGCTCAAATAGCGAAAACTAAATACCATTATAATTAAAAAATCTTTAACCTCATTTTTGAATTAAATTTAAATTTGTATATTCAAAAATAGTTTTTTATTTTTCATTTCGGAAAGCTACAATTTGTGACCCCGACGATGCCTGATGAAAAAGCCCCACATGGAAGTCAGCATGAGAGCAATCAAAGGACGACGAAGGTGACAATTTGGTTGGCGGTTATTCTCACGTCGTGAACCTCAGAACCAGAGCTTTGGTTCTCTTTACTTGAGTCGCAGTTTGTTGCCAATTGGATAACATCAGACAATACGATGTACCATACGGTAGTCTCGCAACTAAATCAAACTGTGGCGTAGAAAATCCGCACATTTTTGCGCAATCCTGCCACTTCTAGTATCTATGTATGAAGCTCTTAAGCAACGCTTAATTAAAGAATTTATCCCAAGTGAACAGGCAAAACTAAAGAAACTATATCTCAAATGGAATTGGGCGACCGAAAGCCATCTAGGTTACTTTAAGAAAAGCGTAATCTTGCAAATGATTCCATCAAAGACAAGTTTCTGTCTACTCTCTGGTGGATGCTAACCAGTTACCTTGCAGCAAATTCTTTCACCATGTAGCGAAAAGACGCTCAAAAAGCTCAAAATGGTTGATGGAATTCTCGAGACAACGCATGTTTCGCCGAATGTGGCTGCACCAACAGTTTGAGCTCCCTGTAGTGAATCTCAGTTATAGAGGCTTGCAGATCTAATGTCGAATTTGTGCCAGCGCTTTGAGCAGATTGAGAGAAGACCACGCCGACATCAAACATCTGCATCTTTTCGACAAAGGCGAGATAGTTCTACACGAGACAGTCTTAAAGGTTTTGTTGGTTTCACCACAGGTTCGGAGAAAAAGCGACGAAATGTCGCCAATGTGCTTACAATGTGGCGGGAAACTAAAGAGCCGAACTCATGTTGAGACGTCTACGATAGTCTTACTGCACGAAATTTTTTAATCGACACAGGCACCGACGTATCGATTATTGCTCCAACTAAACACAACTGTATTTCTCCGACAGCAAGTAAAACCAAGATCTATGCAGCGAACGGTGCGAGATAAAATCTTATGGCCAGCAACGATTGGTTATCTCTTTAGGTCTAAGACGCAGTTTGTCTTGTACTTCACTGTCGCAACGTGTGCAAACTCCATCATCGGCGCAGACTTCTTGAATTTTTATAATCTTTCGTAAATCTCCGCAGCCGACAACTTATTGACAACATGACAAATGTTTCCAATGTGGAAGGGTCGAGGAATTCAAAAAACTTATTAAAGACCAACTTACGAAGCACCAATATCTATCCACCAAGGTTAAACACTGTATTGAAACCAAAGGCCAATTAGTCACTGCGCGACTACCACCAGACAAGTTAGCTTCCGCCAAAGCCGAGTTTCAGGAACTGATTGAGCCTTTTCATATGGTACCTAAACCTTCAGGGGCCTGGTGAGCTTGCGGTGATTACAGGCGGTTGAATGCAATAACAGTTGAGACAAATACCCAATGCTCAACGTACAGATATTGGAAAGATCGTTCACGGCCGCAAGATTTTTAGTACTATCCACCTTAAAAGTGCTTACAACCAGGTGCCGGATCTACTGGCACCTGCGAGATTCACAAGACGGCCATAGTCGTCCGTTTAGCCTTTATGAATTTATGCTCATGACACCTGGGTTAAGGAACGCACCACAGACATTTCAGCGCCTCATCGATGAAATACTCCGAGGACTGGATTTCGCAGTAGCTTTTATCGACGACATCCTTGTGGCATCTGAGAGTAGGCAACAGCATGAACAACACCTCCGTACTGTCTTTAAAAGACTGAATGACTACAGCCTCACGGTCAACCCAGCGAAATGTGTTTTTAGAAAAACGGAGATACAGTTCTTTGGACACC
>NC_079147.1:278084767-278109478 GCF_945859685.1 Eupeodes corollae
ACACAACGGATATATTCAACTAAAATTAATTGCTTTAAATGTTTTGATTTAAAATACACAGACTTAATGTTTTGTATTATAATTTAATATTTTGTATACTCTTGAATATGGAAAGTATAATTTTTGTCTTGATTTTTAATTCAGAGAGGTAATGAACTTATCTTTTTGTTCACGCTATTCAAAGTTAAATAAGATACGTCTGACGTCTGTGTTCAAAATATTCTCCCAAAAACCACAAATTCATAATAAACTTTGTTTATTTTATTTTTTGTATAGACTTCCTTCAATCACGAGACGAGTATATAATAGGTATAATTAGGGGAAGTAAATTAACAAGAGAAAATCTCAACCAACCCTTAAGCCCATAATTATCTCATCATCATCAAAAGTGAATACACCTCAAGGCTTCCAGGTGCTTCAACAATAATACCTTATCTAATAATGATGTGATGTATAAACGTTTGTGTGTGTAGTCTTATATTTTAACTAAACATTTAGTTAAGTCTTATAAGTTCTATTGAGTATAAGATTGCCTATGGGGCTTACTCAAGAAAATGAAGCTCTTCTAATTGAATGACTATAATAATCCTATTTGTTGCTAAGCTATAAGCAAAGCTTTTGTATGTGGTATTTGGGTCATCTTTATCAACTTTAACGCGGGTAACTATGAAATATTTGAGTTCGATTCGATTTAGTTGAGATGTCTGGTGAAAATTGAACAACAGATTTTATTAATACTTTTAGTGATTAATGTTATTGTAGGTATAAAAACATTTTAAATTATTAAGTGTCTTTGGCAATAAAATGATACATACTCGTATTATAAGATAACATGAAGCTAATGCTCGAAATTGAAAAAAGTGCTAAGCTTTCTGACTTTAGTAAAAAACATAACAAGTTATTCTGGTGTCTTCATATTCTTACTTTAATTATTATGTGTCAAGGATCCAAAGCGAGTAGTCATATCACCACACAAAAATTGTATCTTGATCCTATTTCTTTCCATGGTGTTTTTTATTAAAAGAAATGATTTGAATTTTTTAGTTTTAATTCCTCTATAAAATATATGTGTACTTAAAGTGTCAACAAGATGAGTATTTCAAGTTAATTAAATTCTTTTTAATATAATCAACGTTAATTAATGTTTTCTAAAATCCAAATGTTTCCTTTAATTTGTTTTTAAATAAAAGGTGTTTCAATTAGCGAGGGTAGGTTTTGGCGCAAGTTGAGGCCATTTTGTTTTGGTAACATCAGTCAAATCTTTTGTTTATTATATGTGAACAGCACGTTAAAATGATGAAACTTTATTATCAAAATCAGGCAAATTTGAGACGACAGGTTCAGTAAACAATCAGCCAACACCCGTTAGTTTAAGGAAATAAAGATCAGGCGAGAACATCAACGCGGTCCGTGAATGTGTACAGCGGAACCCGAGCTATTCCTCGCCTTGCACAAAAAATCGTCTTCTTAAGTCTGGACTTGGGCCTATACAGGTGCAAGATGCAACAGACTCAGGAGCTCAAAGTTCATGACCATAGACAACGTCATTTGTTCGCTGACAGGGTTTCGAATCGTTTGAAAGAGGACCCCAATTTTGGGCGAAAAATCATCTTTAGTGACGAGGCGCATGTTTGGATGATGGCTGTGTTAACAAGCAAAATTAATGTTTATGGGACGAAACCAAACCACGCAAGGTTCACCAGGTGATAACGCATCCTGACCGTCAGCAGCGAACGCTACACAACAATGACAGCTGATTTGTTATGGCCCACATTGAACCGTATGGACCTAGACGACATGTGGTAAAATCAGGATGGCGCTACGTGCCACACACCAAATGCCAGGATTGATATTTTGCATCAACGATTTGAAGGTAAGGTTTCTCTCACAGGGATGATGTGAATTGGCCACCAAGGTCCTGCGACTTGACTCCACTAGACTTTTTCCTGTAGGGTTTCTTGAAGTCGCAGGTCTAGGCAAATAAACCACAATCAATGTTCTAAAGGTAAATATATCACATGCCATCGCTCAAATTCAGACGAATTTTTGCGGAAGAGTCATAGTCAATTGGACTACTCGGATCCGTGCCACCGTAAGAAGCCGAGGCGGGCATTTAAATGATGTCATATTCCACACTGAATTGCATACATGCGCCTTTCAAATACAACAAATGTGAGAAGGTAAGAGTACTACTGTCAGCGAAACATTGTATTGGATTAGAAGTTGCAGACAAAATATCATTAATAAAAATAAAAAATAGTGTTGGAGACAAAATAGAGCCTTGTGGCACACCAGCATATATTATGTAGTTTTCAGACTTGGATGGGTTCTACTTGTATTGAATGATCTGAAATGTAATAACTAGCCCAATGAAGGATCGATTTATGCAAAAGAAAGCCTGATGCCAAACCCTATCAAATGCTTTTGAAATATCAATTGCAATAATCTTACTTTCTCCAAAGCGATGTAAAGATTTGCTCCACTGTATGGTGAGTTGAACCATAAGATCAATAGTGGACCTATTGGTGCGAAAGCTTGAAGGTCATTTCTTTCGATCGTCAAAATGTTTCTTGAGCTGGTAACTAAACAGCATTTTTATTTGTGTTGGAAACAAGGGATTTAAGTCCAATTGGTCGGTTATTAGAGGGCAAGGAAGATTCGACTTTTTTATTCATGGGCTGGCTAAATCATATTTTCCACCCGGTCGGAACAAGACCTGAAGAGTAGGACAGATGAAAAATCCTACTCAATGGTTGTGTCAGCGTTGAAGAACACCTATTCAAAACAATAGCGGGAATACCATCGGGACCGGTGAATTTATGTACGTTTAGATCTCTATGAAATTTTGCAACAGTCCGAGTGCAAAAAAGAATGACCACCAATTTTTATAACCTTTTGGACATTGCCGTAATTTCTGGTTAAGAACAAATTTGGTGCATTGAATATGGGTGTTGCAGGCCTACTTGACTTGCTTGAACTTTTCCGGCTTTCCTCAGTAGGGTTGGCTCTATAGCAACAGAAACTAACTTCTTTGGCCCTAATAACCTCTCGCATCAAACCAAGAGTTTTCCTCAGGCCTGATGTTTTTACCCCTGTTCGGGAAAAAAGTTCTCATTTTTAGGAGAATCAAATAACTTGTAGTCATATCAGCGCTGGTGTCAACGTCACTATAGAGGAAGCATAGTGACCAGTTAAAGATCCTGAAATATTGCAAATTGTGACTGTGCAAATTGGCTTTTTCGTATTGGCAAACGGTTTCCTTAGAAACTCTTGAAAAAAAACACAAGGGCCAGATGCAGGCAGAGGAGATAGAACCAGAACACACTCCTTCTGGTGCTGTATGGCCCAAATGCTAAAGTCATGAAGAATTGTGTACTTTAAAATCTCCTGTAACAACGATTTCGCTGCGATTAAAAGACAAAACAATTCTTTGGATGGAATCAGATAAAGCATCAAATTCTCTAGTATATTCTTTAGTATATAATTTGCTTATTTACGGAAAATTTAAGCCACATACAATTTAAGACAGAACTTGTGCGAAGACTATATTATTACGGCAAGAGCTGATACGCAACATCATTAATAATGGATGTATATGTCGTGTCCATGTTGGGAAAAGATTGAAGACACCCAGCTTTATTCATGATTAAAAAATTCAGCAGGATCAAAATCTTCAGTTACTAGCGTTTTAATTAGTGCCAAAATAGCAGGCTTGTATAAAACAGTGTTACAAAAATAATACTCTTAAATTTCCATAAATAAATTTACTTTACACTTTAAATTTGACAAGCTTTTGAGTATCACAAATAAAAGTATTTACAAAACTTACATTCAAAGACTGTTTAAAAATTAATTTAATTGGACAGAATCCTGAAATGTTGTTGATCACTGATTTTGTATTGATTGAAATCAAATTTCTTTGATCTCCTTTTTCTCCTCAAAATAAAATATTATTTTTGTTATAAAAATGTTTATAGAGTATATCTTTTATCATTCCATACGAAACAATTAACTGTCCCAAACGTATGTGTTACATCTACTTGAACTTTATCTTTTACCCTTCCTAAAATTTGAATAAGTTTTGAGATTGTACCTAGTGCATAATATTTCTTACTTCTACACAATGTTAATCTATTTTGTATGGTACCGACATTTCCTTATCTATTTTTAAATTTTATATTTGGTAAAAAGTATGTTGATGTTGTTGTTTACTTCCTTTTGGCAGCTCATTAGTCCCCATTTGTGGAACATCTTGTTTTTGTTTATTTGTAATGTAACTCATATAGAATGTACGAGTAGGTTGTATTTTCTACACATAATTTAGGGAAAACAAGTTAACATTTTCCGGTATTTCCATAAATGTGTCCTTAAACTAATGAGGATATATTGTGAGGATAAACTGTGTAGGAGTTGGTATCTACTTTCAAAAACAGTTTATAATCGAACATTTGGATATCTCCGGCTAAAAAATAAAATGGTAAAATTATTTTGTAAAGTTTATTAATGTTCATCTTTTGACACCCAGATAAGTCAAACTTTCATTTAAGGAACTTCAAAAATTGTAAGTTGGTTTCCTTTCAAGGTATTTATGGCATTTAATTAATTAAGAATAAAACAAATAGTATTGATAGGTGGTCTTAGTCTCGTGTTAGGTGAAAAGGGCAAATGATAAACGAAAACAACGCTAACACCTACATTGTTCTAAGAGGAGAAAAATTTGAATGATTGGTTTGCGATTACAATTTTAGTGTAAAACTTATGGACAAACTTTAAATGCAGGAATAACTAATATTAGGATTTAATTTGTATTCAATAAAAACCACTCTTTTAATCGTCCATTTTGACCAAAATATGACATTTGTCGTTTTTTTTCTTTTGTACACTTTTACTTATGTAGTTCTCGATTATTAAGACTTATGTCTTTTTTCCTAAATGAGTGTTGCAAAACTTCCAGGATTCCTGTTATAAAATCCGATTCAATAAAATTAGAGAAAACTTAACCTTTGAGAGCAACACAAAAAGATTATATTGAATTCTAGGTTAACAAGAGAAAAAATAATTGACAGTAGTTGAACATTAGTGTAGATGTTGGTTGTCAGCTTTGACAAATGACTTAATGGGATGCGTTTCTGGGTATCACGATATAATTCTGTTTAAATTAAGTTACGTTAATTTTATAAATACAAATTAAGATAGTGCAAGGGATTAAATTTACTTATTTCCTTTTTCCGAAGCAAATTGTTGATTTTTTTCAAAAATAAATCAAAATCGAAGAAAATTAAGAATAAATAGAACCTGGGAAGCGACCAACACTGATAATTTCCCTTTCCGTCTGTCGATTTGTTTTGCTAAAGACAAAAAGTAGGTTTTTGTTTTGGGTTAAAAAAGTTGTTAGTTGAATTATTATTCTTAAATATTTTAAAATTACCAACAATATTTTTCATTCAAGAAAACAGTTTAGTTTGAAAATCTGGTTTTGTTAAATAGATTCTTAGACCAAAACCAATTTTAGTAGCATTTCTTGAATTTTAACAAATAATATGACTGATATTAATTTATGAGATATCAAGAACCGAACATCAATTTTTACCTAATTTGCACACAATTTCTTGTAGATTTTACATTTTTTATGAAAAAAAACAGAAAGTTGCATTTTTATAAAAAGAACTACTGAATATCGAAAACAATATTTTCTGTGAAATTAAATAAGTTGTAACCAAATATTTTTAATATTTGAAAAGCTATTTTGGTCTAAAGTAAATTTGTAAATCAAGTTTTAGTATTGATTCTTTTAAGGTTTTTATTTTTTGTATAACTGTCAATTAGATTTTTTATAAATTTTTCGAATTTTATAAGTAATTTTATTTAAAGGCTAAAATTAGTTGAGACATATAATTTTAAATTTTTGAAAAGATATTTGAGTCGAAAATCAACTTTTACCAACTTTTGTTAAATTTTCTTTAAAGTTTTAAAAAAAAACTGTCGATTCTATTTTTTCACAATTATACTGAATGTTGACAACAATATTTTTTGAAAGATAAGAGGAGTTTTAAGCCAAAATCTGAAATTTTTGAAAAGATATTTGAGTCGAAAATCAATTTTTACCAATTTTTATAAATTTTTTTGTTAAGGTTTTTATTTTTTGTAAAAAATCTGTCTGTTCGATTTTTCTCAAATTTTTCTAAAACGTTATTTTTCGTTGCGCAAAATTGTTTTGGATTGTTTTTCAAAAATATGTTTGTCATTTGTTCGTAAGATATTTAGGGTTAACAAAAATGTTCCCCTTTTTTGAAACTGCTATGGTTAAAAACCACAAACGTAATTTTCTTGAGAGCCCTTTCTGCATCTTTCTGCCTTATTACGGTCGCACGAACGTACGTAGGTACACAACCACGCACAGATACCTTTCTAAAAATCTTTTATTTCGACTTTAGGGACCTTGGAACGGCGGGAAATGTCAACATTTTTAATTTAAAATTATTAAATATAAGAAGTTATAAAGAGTCTGGGATACTACCCACACTGATACCATCCCGTCTTGTTGATTTGTCTTTCTTAAAAGTTTGTAGGTTTTCGCGTTTTGTTAAAAATGTTATCAGTTAAATTATTCTAAAAATTTTTAAATTACCAACAATATTTTGCATATGATAAAAGAGTTTGATTTCAAAATCTATTTTTTTAAACGAGATTTTTAGTCGAAAACCAATTTTTACCAATTTTAGGGGCATTTCTTCAACATTTGTATATTATCTTCTATAAAACAAATAAAATTTGATGAATGAAATTAATTTGAAGTCAATATCTTTTATTATTCATGAAATATCGAGATTTGGTATGAAAAAACTGATTGTTAAATTTTTATAAAAAAATTACATGATGTCTAAAGCAATATTTTTATAAAAAAGAATTAGTTTAAAGCCCAGATCTAAAATTTTTGAAAAGATATTTAAGTCAAAAATCAATTTTTACGAACTTTTAGTAATGCGTTTCTCAGGTATTTATTTTTTGTTAAAAAACTGTCAAATTGATTTTTCTCAAAAATTAACCAAATGTTAAAAACAATATTTCTTATAAGATAAAATAAGTTTTAAGCCATAATCTCAAGTTCTGAAAAAAGATATTTGAGTCGAAATACAGTTTTTTTCATACAAAAAACCAAAAAAAAAACATTACTCAAAGTTTGTAAAAATTGATTTTCGACACAAAAATCTTTTCAAAAATTTGGGATTATGTCTTACAACTAATTTTGTCTTATAAGAAATATTGTTGTGAATATTCGGAATAATGTTGGTAAAAATCGACTTAAATATCTAATCAAAATTAAAAAAAATAGTCTTCAAACTAATTTTATCGTATAACTCTATCAATTTTTATGAAAATTCGAACTGACAGTTAGTTATTAAACAACTACTACTAATACAAATCTTTTCAAAAAAAATTGATTCAAACTAATTTTATCTCATAAAAAATATTTATTTTGGAATTCGGTAATTTTTTTATAAAAATCCAACAGTTTTTTTATAAAAAAATAATATCTACAAAAAATAGTACGATTCTCGAATCTCGTAAAGATAATAGGTGATATTGACTTAAAATTAATTTCATTCATCAAAATTGTATTTGTTTTATAGAAGATAATATACAAATGTTGAAAAAATGCCCCAAAAATTGGTAAAAATTGGTTTTCGACTAAAAATCTAGCTTACAAAAATAGATTTCGAATTAAAACTTTTTCGTTATATGCAAAATACAGTTGGTAATTTTAAAATAAAAAAAAAACACGAAAACACTACAAACTTTTAAGAAAGATATATCGACAGGCAGGATGAGAATTCATTAGTGTGGGTCACATCCCAGCCTCTTTTAATTTTTTTGAATGATCTTAAACATATTTAATAAATCAAATCAGAGAATTTTAAAAAATCTAATTTTATGAATTTATTTGCATAAATAATCCTTTGTGTACAAATTTACGAAAACCAAAAAATCACTGTAATTACACACAAAATACCACCTACCTTTTTTTCAATTAGTGCTAATTTCCCGAATGTTAACACCTATGTAGCTCATGTCTGATTTGACAGGAACAACGCTTAGGGAAGATGCCAATTTTGCCAAAAAATCATCTTTTCATATGAAGATCATTTTGATTTTGACGGGCATATAAACAAGCAAAATGTTCGCATTTGGGGCACAGAAAATCCGCCAGCATACGTCGATTAGCGGATACACCCAAAACGAGTCACTATTTGGTGCGGATTTTGGTCCAGAATCATCATTCGGCCATTTTTCTTCAAAAGCAAAAAGTCAATGGCGATCTTTTTCGGGCCTGTTGAACGAATTTTTGTTCACAAAAATTGAAGAGTAGGATATTGGCAAAATTTTGTTTTAACAGGACAAAGCTACACTCGATGTTTTTATAGCATTTACAAAAAAAAAGTTATTTGGCAGAGCCTATATAACAGGTTTAAACACCTTCAATCAAAATGTATCTGGTTTAATTCACACAGTTTACAAAGTTCAAGTTATAATACATACACTTTTTAATGTTTAATATAAGGCTTAGGACGACGAAAATATAAGGTAAACAATCAGAAAGCATAAAAGGCTCTTCTAAAAGGTCATCTCAATAAAATCTAACTCACACCTCTGTTTTCATTTAAGAAAAAATATAGAAGAATTGAAATAAATAGCAGATGGAACAGACAACACATACATATTTAGTATATCCTTGATGTTTGTTTACAAGGAAGCTTTTTAACCTGAACCTAAAGTTATTCCTCTTGGTGATGATGGTGATGATGGTGATGGTGGAATTCAATTTTCAAATTTCACATCATTGCCACAGAGAGTGCAAAATCACATAAATAAGGATCCGCATCGAGTGATATAGGGACTATACGTACTTTGCAAATATGTACATATCTATACAAAAAAGTAAAAGGATTTATGCAAAGTATAAAATATACTCTCGAGTGTTCTGTAAGGAAATACATACCTACATATAAATACATAAACAATATACTACACATAGATATATTTATGTGTATAGTCAATGGGATAGAAATTTAAATAGGATAAATGATTGAGAAGGCAAAATGAAATGAAATGTATTTCTATTCCTATATTGAAGGAAACAAGATTTCCTCGACTTATTTCCAAGAAGAAAAGTATGTTAAAGATAGTCCTTTTTTTCTTGTTTCCTTTGGAACTAAATTGATATTTACGATATCTTTCTTTTTCTTTAGAATACGATTCTTCTGCCTAAAGTTGTTTGTATATAGAAATGTTGTGTAAGTGATTTCTCTTCTTTGAAAAAGTTATTTCAATATTCGAATGTGACAAACAAAATTCATTTATAGCACCTTCGGGACAGATACCTTTTTTTCATACATGATAGAAAATTTTGCAAATAAAAAGTTCAAATGATCAACGATTGCTACTTAAAAACAACAAAAGTTTGTCAAAAAAAAACTTATTGGTTTGAATATTTCTATTAGAAATTTCAAAGCTCAAGCACCAATATTCCTTTGTTTTGTGAAATTTCAGAAAACACATTCCCTTTTTAGAGAAAACGAAACAAATAAACATGAAAATAAAATGTTCCTTAAAAGTGCATAGGAGAGCCTCATTTCGTTCATAAATCATTAAACATTCCTTATCCTTTAAATGTATACACAAGGATATAATGTGTTTTGCCTCTAACCCACAAGCCAGAATCATAGCCTTAATTTTCTTGATTTATTGTCGGCATTTAATCCTTAATATAAGTGTACAGACACTACAGACTAACAAAAGCTATTCTATACCTAACCTATACCTTACTTTCCTACCTGCACCAGGAAAAGCAATTAGGTCAGATATGTTTCCTTGTTATTCTACAACAATTAGCACAAACTACAGATTTAACACCTTGTTCTATAGTAATCCCGACTAGCAAAAGGATTTTCTTCCTGAGTAGACATTGTGAAAGTATATTTATAGGTAAAGCATGGGGTGGTCCTTATTTTGAAAGAGATAAAAATGTACAACATTGAAATTAATATGCATTTTTTTTTTTACAAATTTCAAGTTTTTAACTTGACGGTAAATTTCTTGAAAGCATTATCGAACAAGGATATTTCTAAAACGAATATGCACTTGAACATAAAGACAAATTATACTTAAACTAAAAACTCTCAAAAACAGTTTCCAATGCCCAGAGTTTTAAAATAAAAAAATAAAAACTTTGAACACGAACTCAGGGTAAACAAAATTGAGCGATCTTTTATAACTTCCAATAAAAAATTCAGTTAGTGAAATTCACTAATTATTTAAATTTTTAAATAATATGAACCACCCTAATATTTATGATAATTTAGTTGAATCTGTATTCTATGGACCCTTATAGAAGACAATTTGAAAATACATGTATATAATATAATAGATACAAAAAATAAAATTAATTTTTAACGAATGAACAATGCCTATAATAGCCAGAGGCTCCTGGACAGAATAAAAGAATGATTTTAAAATTGTATGTTTTGTCGAAGAAAATTTTAATCCGATTATTTTTGTTGAATTATTCAAAATTAAATTCAAATCACTTAAGTATTGAATAACAGCTTGTGTTTTGCTCAAAAAATAAATATAAGAATTTCTATTAAATTTTCTCTAATTTTTTAACATGGCTACGTCGAATAAAAAAATATATTTAACTTCCCATAGGAAGTTATTGTAATCGGTCCCATTTTTCAAATTGAACATTTTGACATTTCTCGTAGTTTCAAGGTACCTTGAGTCGAAATAAAAGATTTTTGGAAAGATGTCGTGCGTGCGTATAAACAACGTTCGTACATTCCCGAAGTTTTTTTTTGTCGTCCAGAGCTCAAGAACCAGTAGAGATATCGACTTGGTTAAACCAAAGAGACTTGAATTAAATTGTATATAATATTTATATTTTAACGTGATAGCAAAAAAATATTTGTAACCTGAAATATTTTACGAACAAGAATTTTCGTAAAATATTTCAGATTTTATCTCCAAAATAATTGTATGCAACGAGGAAAATAACGTTTTAAATATCTGGTTAAATTTTGGGAAAAATGGAATTTACATTTTTTTGCAAAAAAAACACTACTAAAAGTTGGTAAAAATTGATTTTCGCAAAAACATCTTTCAAAAATTTGAGATTATGGCTTACGACTAATTTTGTCTTATAAAATATACTGTTTTCAACATTCCGTGAGTAAAACCGAATATTAGTTTTTTTTTTAACAAAAAATAAGAACCTAAAAAAAAACAACATTAAAAGTTGGTAAAAATTGATAATTGACTCAAGTATCTTCTTAGAAAATTGACTTTTTAACATTCGGTAAAATTCAATAAAAAATCAAAATGACAGTTTTTTTTACAAAAAAATTATCACTAAAACTTAGCTAAAATCTATTTTCGACTCAAATATCTTTAAAAAATTTAAAATATTGTCTTTCAACTAATTTTATCTCACAGATAATATTTCTTGTGACTTTTAGTAAATATTTTATAAAAATCCAACAGTCAGCGTCTATTTGGGTGTGGATCTGTTGTTGGAACTAGACTCAGGCTAAAAGTCTTGAGTTTCAACAGTGTGAGCGAGCGCATCACGACAATTCGCATCAAGGCTAAATTCGCCAACATAAGCCTAATATGCGCGCATGCCCTAACTGAGGAGAAAGATGAAGACACCAAAGACATATTCTTCGAGCTCTTGGACAAGACATATGAGCAGTGAACTTGCTATGACATTAAAATTGTCTTAGGAGATTTTAATGCTTAGGATGAGAACACATCTTTGGTGGCACAATCGGGAGATACAGCCTGCACGACACCACCTCCGACAACGGATTCATTCTGGTCGATTTTGCTGCTGGGCGAGACGTTCTGGTAGCTAGTACGCAGTTCACGCATCTTAATATCCACAAGGGATATGGAAATCTCCTGATCAATCAACCGTCAACCAGATTGACCACATTGCGATCGACGCACGACACTTCTCCAGTATCCGAACAATCCAAGAGGCCAACATTGACTCGGACCATATCCTCGTTGTAGCCAATCTACGTCTACGGATATCCCGATCCAAGCCAAAACAAGGAAGTACTGTGAAAAGATTCGACGTTAGACGGCTACAATCGCAAGAGACTGCCATGTCGTCCTTTTCCGATCGAGTCCTATGCTTCCTGCATTAAGCATTGAAAACCAGTGGCAACATTGCCTTGCAGCCATCAGAGATGCCGCCTCTGAAGTGCTAGGTTTCACACGGCTAACACAGCGAAACCCCTGGTTTGACGACGAATGCCGGCAAGCGCACGCAGCGAAACAAGAGGCATACAAAACGCCGCTTATGACAGCATCTATGTCAAAATTATACAAGGCGATGCACTGTCATGCGACTTCTTCAACATCGTTCTGGAAAGAATTGTGCAAAACTCAACCGTCAACACTAGAGGCATAATCTTCCAAAGATCCATCCAATTACTCGGATACGCAGAGGATATTGACATAATTGGAAGATCAAAGCGTGATGTCAGTGGAGCGTTTTTGAGCATTGCGGCGGAAGCGAAGAAGATGGGTTTAGTGGTCAATGAGGGCAAGACCAAAAATATGCTGTCATCAAAAAAGGACACTGAACAACGACGTTTTGGACAAAACGTCACCATGGACAGCTATAACTTTGAGGTTGTTAAGGAGCTTGTCTACCTAGGCACCAGCCCGGAAGGTCTTCGAATCCAATCCCAAGGGACGGTGCAGTAGAGGAAGACAGCGACTCAGGTGGCGCACCCAGCTGGGAGAGGACCTCAACCAACTTGGCGTGCGAAACTGGAGGACCGAACTGGCTGGAGATGCATGTTGGTTGAGGCCCAGGTCAGCCCCGGACTGTAGCGCCATTTTCATTAAAAATAGTACACAAATTTGTTAAAAATTGATTTACGGTTCTCGATAAACCGTGAACAATAGAAGATATTGACTTCAAATAAGTTTAATTCATTCAATTTTTAAATGTTTATGTTAGAAATAAAAACTTTTAAAAATTGCTACTAAAATTATTATAACTTGGTTTTCGACTAAAAATCTCGTTTACAAAAATAAATTTTTAAATCAAACTATTTCATCATATGCAAATATTGTTTGTAATTTTCAAACTTTTAAGAATAACTCAACTGACAACTTTTTTAACAAAACACGTAAGTCTTTAAACCTTAACCTTTAAAGCAAGAAAATTGACAGACGGAATGGAAAGTTATCAGTGTGGGTTGCGGAAAATTCTGTTGCGGACAGTTCTGAACAAAAAATAAAACCCAGTAAAATTTTGAACAAAATTGAATTGACAGTTTTAAACACTATAAAAAGTAATAATAAAAAACAATATTAAAAGTTGGTTAAAAATTGACTTTTAACTCAAATAACTTCTCAAAAATTTTATGAAATTGAAACGTAAAAAGTTTATTAATGAGCTCTAAATAAGCTCTAATGATTGTCAAATAGAAATTTTGAATCGTAAAGGTTTTTTGAGAAACCTAAAATTTTTGAAAACAAGCTTATTTTTAAATATTAAAATATAGGGAATATTTATTAATAGACTCTTCAAATACATGAGCAAGTTCGTGCGACCCAGTCGTGCATTCTATTCACTAAAGCAATTTTAAAATAAGGTGAAAAACTTGATTGACCCGAAATATCTCACGAATCAATAAGGCTTGCAACTTCAAATTTAATTTGTTGGTGAACACTTTGCGTCATACCAAATTTTAATAAATATGGAAACAATCTCGGTTATGGTTTTTTATAAACTAATACAACTGAATCTGGATAGTCACATTGACTTTAGTACTGATATGATTATAAGTTTGACTCTCATGGGAATGAGAACTTTTATCCCGAATAAGATTGAAATACCTAAGGAAAACGCAAGGTATGATTCGAGCTGTAACGAGGTAGGTAAGTTTTAGTTTTTTTTAAAGCCAATACAACTGAGGGTAACCGGAATAAGTTCAATCAAGCCAGGAAGGCCTGTAACGTAATTATTTGACAGACTAAATTTGTATATAAGCAAAAATTACGGCCAAAATACTGCATTGTCCCAAAACCGGTATAAATTGTTGATCAATCGTCAAAGTAATTAAAAATTCTTGCTTCTTCTCGGTTCCTAAGATCGTTGTTACTGACAATAAATTTATTAGCTCTCTCGAGAAAGCTAACGTTTTTAAAAATTCAACGCTTCTAGTGAAAGTTATGTCTCCGCGTATAATTGAGCGCGTTCGAGATTCTATCGGACCAACCTTTTTACGCAGTCGTATTGTGGCAAAAGTTCTAAAAGATCTTAACATACATTGGTATGGTTTTGTTCTAAAGAGGTGTTCTCCAACACTGGCTCAACTACTGCGTAAGCTTTTTCATCTGTCCTGTTAAAAAAAAGCATTTGTCCAACCTCATCCCTTAAAAAACCAATAGTACATAGCTACGTCCTTTTCTTCTAAGGTAATAGAAACGCTTGTTCTACTTCATATTTTAAAAGCATTTGAAAGGGTTTGGTATCAGGAGGTCTTATCGAAAATGTGCTTTCGGGTTTCATAAATCCCTCTTTCATTGGATTAGTATTTAAGTAATTACCTTTCGGATCATACCATACAAGTTATAGTATTAGATGATTTCAAGTCTGCAAACCGCTTCGTTTTGTATCTTAGTTTCTTTATTAATGATATCCTAACTGCAGCTTCTAATCTAATACATTTTTTTGCTGACGATAGTGCTCTTAGTTTTTCGTATTCGTTTTTAAACTCCCAATCCTCTTCTTTGGATGCGGAAATGCAACAACGAAATATTATAGGCTCATTAAATTCGGACCTAAATAGCGGCGTACATAGGGGAATAAAAAACTGAGCGGAATTTTACGCTTTGAAAACTCAATGCTATCATGTATCGTTATAGCTTGATACACCTTCTTGTCATTTTCCATGGATCTCACTTGCATCAGTAAGACTAAACATCTCGATATTCTTTGTATGTGTGTTCCCAACCACGTATTGTCTAACGATCACATACACAATGTCGCCAAAAAATCCGCGAAGTTCATGGGTTTCCTAAAGCGATGCAAAAAAAATGTGTCTCCCCTTCTTATCTGGCTGTTATCTACAAGACTTACATACGTCCAAAGCTTGGCTATAACTCCCGTCTTTAGGCTGGTGCTCCTGCCACTTACTCAAGCATATTGACATTTAAACAAATTTCTGGTAATAGCATCGTTAGTTGCTTTACGTAGCTCCAACATCGTCGTAAAGTTTCTCGTCTCGCCTTTTTCACGGCTACTTTAACGGTTTATGCTCTAGAGAAAAAGCCAGCTGCATTTCTTCCCTTTAACAGTTCAACCGTAATACTCGCTCTTCTAAGAATGGTCATCAGCATAACCTCGATCCTAACTTAGGTCGTTATGTCAAGCTTAGAGATTCGTTTTTTAGCCGCACTACACGAATATGGAATGCCTTACCAAACACTGTCTTCCCAAGTCATTGCAATATTAAGAAATTCAAAACAAACGTGCATCAACACCTCCCTTTAAACCATCGGTCTCTTTTCCAATGCTCACACTGTGTCCTTGCGTAATAAGGGTAGTTATATCCTTCGAACTTGCTCATACTAATACATAATTTTTTGTATTTTTTAAATACCTTCAGAAACCCTGTTTCTGTTAAAACAAATATATTTACAGCCGATATGTTTTAATTCCAGAACACTTATAGACATTCATAGATTCGTATGAAATGTCAAAACCTCGACTCGACAAATAACTTGCAAATTTTCAGTAAAACTTAAACAAACAAAATTCAATCCACTTTTTTCATTTTCTGGATGTCAATTATATATACAAAGGTTTATTTAAAACTGCCAACGAACGAATAAGGAGTTTATACAAAGTATGTAGAACTATGCACTTTGCAGCATTTACCAAGCACACCTTTTAACAAATATCTAAAGTATAAAGAGTACAGAAATTCTGCTCTTATACATATTTTCTACCAAGGAAGTATTATAAAGTGGATAGAAAAGCAATAAAATAAAACCACAACTTCAAAGTTGTTTCTTTGTGGAATAGAAAAAGAAACAAAAAAAATGATACTTATTTCAAAAACAAAAGGATATTTTATATATCTGTATACTTAAATTGTACGTATATATCCTTTGAAGACAGGAGTACAAGAGTATAGCTGCCCACTAAATAACATTTTGCTTGTAGTTTCAATCATAAAAGGCTTTGACGAAAATTGTGTTTAAAAAGTTTAAAAAACAAAAAGAATAATTTATGTTCGCACAGTTTTTGATGCAGTCTGTGTGGTTTTATTGGATAGATATGTACACGGTGTGGTACATTATGACGCCTTTTAAAATTAACCACAAAAATTAAAACAAAAACTTTTTATACTTAGTATTTTATACACACTTTCGAATCAATAAAGTTAAAGGACCCTTAAAGTGACTTTGTTTATCAGGAATTAAGTTCTTAAAGAAATGTATTATTACATCCTTGTTGGTTTATTTCTTGTGCTTTGTTTTTATTAAGACCTTTATGAGCTTTTGATAAAAGATACAAAATTCATAACTTAAGTCTTTTTATTTTCTTATAAATTAATGGAGAAAACTTAATAAGCGCAACTATCTCTTTTATAGTTCTCGACTCACTTTCTTGAGTGGCTCATAAAAAATATCACAACAAAGAAAATATTCCTTAGAAAAAGGACTTCCAGGTGAATTCTTTGAAATTGTCTTTTCTTTGAAGTCTTGTGTGCAATTGCATAAGAGAGCAAAAAACAGTCCATTAACTCGTGATGGTTATCATCAACACGATAAAAGTGTTTCACCGAAGACGACCACCAAACAAGAAAAATAAAAAATGGATATAAATTGCGACGAAAATATAAACTGCAGAAAATACAAACAAAAAAAGAAAATAAAGGAAAGTTCGTAGCTTCAATGAAAAGTAGGTAAATCTTTTACGCTTGGTCAAAAAGGATCTTTTTGTTAAATCACTTTAGAAGGAAGAAATTATTCCTTTAAACTTCGTCAAGTAGATATTTTTATTTCTTATGAAAAATTGCATTGCATTGAAGAGAAAAAGATTCTTGATCATTAGTAGAACTGTAATTTTAGTTCATAGAAAGAAATATTGTGTCATAAGTGAAACTAGGTCCATAACTCCCTTAGCACTGGGAGAGCTCCGTTCTGATGACAAAGAGGATTGGTACATCTCTAGGTCTGATTTGTGCTTTGTTCCTTCTTTAGAACAATAGAATAACTTAAAATATCGGCTTCAAAAAATGTTGGCTTACAGATAATAACATAAGAAGTCCTGAAAGTACAAAAAATTCAGTCGGTTGTTTACTTTTATAAAATCAATTTGGATTTAAAGCAACATTTTGGTAGCTCCCAAATGCCACTAGAATAATTAATTTAATCGACTTAAATACTAAGACTTATATTCATGGGTATTGTTTGGTGCCATTATTCTTCTCAAACCATGGTCTCGCCATATATATTAGGAATGATGTTGTATCCTCACACTTAAATCGTTATTACGAACGATTTCAATGTTCACAATTCTTCGTATCTCCATTCCGACCAGACAACACCCGAAGGAATATGTACTTAATACTCAGCTTGCCAATGAGCCTACTCGAATATCTGACGTTAGTGGCCGAGCAGAAAATACACTTGACTAGTTTCTTACTTCTGATTTTGATAAGTACATAATCAGTGTATAGGTGAGGCACCTATAGGCATATCATAGTGTCATATCTGTTAATTTGTCGTGTCAAACAAAACCAGTTAGAGAAAGAGCTCCAAAAAGAACCGTTTGGCAGTACGAGAAAGCCAACTGGGACAGTCTCAATACTTTCTTCAGAGTTTTTAACTGGTCACTATGCTTCTGCAGTTGTGACGTAGACTCCAGTGCAGATAAAATTACTAATATGATTCGCTTGAGAATGGAAAACTTTATCCCAAATAGGGTTAAAAGTATTATACCTAAGGCTTAATCATGGTTCGATTTGAGCTGCAAAGAGGTTATCAAGGAGAAATAGGTGGCTTCCGGTGATTTGTCTGAGAAAAACCGGAAAAGGGTTAAGCAATTCAGGAAAGCCAGCAACGCCCATATTCAAATTACCAAATTTTTGCATGACCAATAATGACCTAAAAAATAATGCAATGTCTCAAAGGCAGTACGAATTTTTCGTCATTCGTAAAAAACATTTGGAATTCTTTTTCTTCCTAGATTCCTATAAGTTTTTTGTCAATGACAGTCCTTTAGTAAGCTCTATTGATAAAGCTAATCTGCTTGCAAGGAAAACTTATCTCATGTTTAATCTCACTGAACAGTAAAACAAATCTTTACATCGTTTTGGAGAAAGTAAGATTAGAGCATTTTCAAAGGCATTTGATAAATTCTGGCATCTTGATCTCTTATCGAAAATGAGTACTTACGGTATTGACAAATCTCTTCTTAGTTGGATTAGAAATTTTCTTTCAAACCGTTCAATACAAGTTGTTTTGGACGGATTCAAGTCTGAAACCGGTAAAATAAATGCTGGTGTGCTTCAGGGCTCCGTTTTGTCTCCGACCCTTTGCCTTATTTTAAACAATGATCTACTATCTGCTTCTTCTAATCCAATACATTGTTTAACTGATAATAGCCTACTTGCCACTATTATGAGTGACACTTGCATCAACGAAACTAAAAATTTAGACATCCTTGAAATGTGCACCATTCATCCATTTTTTGTGTGTCGATCACATACGAAATGTCGCCAAAACTGCAGCAAGATGTCTAGATTTTTCTTAGAAGATGCAAGAAATTTTACTCTCCGCCTGATCTGGCTACAATCTACAAAACCTATATACGTCCGAAACTTTAATATAACTCTCATCTCTGAACTGGTGCTCCAGTAATTTATTTAAGCCTCTCGGAAAGAATTAAAAGAAGATCTCTTAAAATGATTGGTACCATTAACACCGTCAACACGATTACGTCATTTGAACATCGTCTTTAACTTTCTTGTCCAATCTTATTTAATGAGTGACATTAAACTGCCAAATAGCTATTTAATGTCAAGTAATGCTTCGCCATCTCTGTCTCTGGAAAACTTTCAACTTATGACTTTGCATATTCTCTTGATCGTATCCCTCTTCAGAGAACTGCTACAGAAAAGGATTTGGGTGTTTTCTTTGATTCCAAGTTTACATTTATTCCGCTCATGGATGCTACTGTCGCTAAGGCCAACTTTATGATTGGTTTCATTAAAAGAAACTCAACTGGCTTTTCGTATCCCTATACGCTTACATCTCTATATAAATCATAAGATAGATCATTACTTGAGTATGCTGATGTTCTTATGGAATCCTTTCCAATAAACATTTTCGGATAGAATTGAGAAAGTGCAGAATCGTTTCACAAAGTATGTGTTTTGTAACATGCGCTGGAATTTTTGTCCAGATTCCCAAGCTCGACGTAATCTTCTGGGTCTGAAATCTCGCAAATCTCGAAGAACTATTCATGATATATTATTTGTGCGAGATATTTTAGGTTACCATATAAAGTGTCCTAACCTTCTATCGTTAATTTGTTTTTATGCCCCGAATTAACCATTGAGAGAAAGATACCTTCTTTTTCAACCTAAGCATAGGACAAATTTTTTTTCAAGGTCAATTACTGAGTTCGACGAAGAAATTAGTCATATTGACATAGCATGAACTAAAAACAAATGCAAAAATGATTTGTATTATAAATTTTTAAGAAATTAATCATGAATTGTAAATTATTTATTTTTTGTATAGGTTTACCTATGTATTTAAAATAGCCATTTAACCGTAATACCCGCTCTTCTAGGAATGCCTATTACTTTACCCTTGAGCCTTGAAGTTACATCTGGAATTGCTGATGGAATGATGTGCTTAAAATTCTGAAATTCTGAAAATGTCTCTTATATGCAAATGACATTAAGTTTTTTGCTGTTATTTCTTGTGTCAATGATTGTCTGCTTTTCCAAAATGACCAGCATTTCGTTTTTTCGTTTCTGTAATTGGCCACAAAACAAAACTGTACTATTCAATTTCTATTTCCCTTCTTACTTCCAAGACTCGTTGGCCCACTATATAGCCCAGGGCCTGCATTGTAGTAAGTTACATTATCATCTCCAACGATGCCACTCGCTATTGAAATAATTTAATTTGTAGCTGAAAATGGAGGATGACTTT
This sequence comes from Eupeodes corollae, assembly GCF_945859685.1. NCBI lineage: Eukaryota > Metazoa > Arthropoda > Insecta > Diptera > Syrphidae > Eupeodes > Eupeodes corollae. The sequence continues at coordinate 278,105,030 of NC_079147.1, forward strand.
GGAACCAATTTGGCAGCTTTGCAATGTCTCTAATTGTACGTGCCTCCCTAAAATTTTCATATTGCTAACTAGTAGAAAAGAGAACGCCAGTGAATTCTTCAAGTGATGAGCAAATTTTTTGAGTAGCAGTCAGCTCTAGAGCCCATTTGCTAAGTACACTATCAGTTATTCCACACCCTCATGTCAAGGCACCGATACTTTTAATTTCACAAAGTAGAGTTTGTTCAATTGTCTGGTCCCATCAAACCCCTGTCCGAAATCGGTCAGTTCTTCTTATAGTAAAGTAACCCTCTTGCACAAAGTTTTTAAATTTATCTGGAGTCATCACAGAAGGTATGTCCTGCAAATACTGATGACATGATTGGCGTACGAAAAGTGGCCCATTAGATTTGATTTTATTACGTTTTTTTGTAGTTTCTCACTAAGATGGATCAAAAAATGGTTTTGTTTTAGTGCATAGACCGAAGGAGGGTCATCAAGATAATTGATTTCAAGATTTTGGATTTCCTCAAATTCATGTTGGCTTATGACGACTTGTTCCATTATTTTATTAGCTAAAGATGCCTGTATTAGTATTTAGACACTAGCTGCTCTAGCGAAAGCTTTTAATTGCAAAATCTTTTCAACAGAAACCGGGGCGTTAATAGTACTCATTAACTCTTGGAGGCCACTTCCACTTCACAGAAAACCTATTCGAACAATAAAAGACATTAAGAGGTGAAATTCACCCAACCTTACTACGCATTTTGATAGACGGGACTCAGATGAAGCTGCGGCAACGATTTCTTTACTTTGTATATAAAGAGGCTGGTCAAATGTTACCACCAAGCATTTTTGGTCAAATTTGCAACACAAACTACCAGCATAGTGCACTGCAGTGTAAAGTGTATTATATTCGGAAGGTGGAGAGTTTATGAATGGAGGCTAATGATTTAAGTTTTTGCACTAAACAAGTCTGTAGTTACTGAGTGTACCCTTTCCATCCTGGAACATCGTCAATGCCACTAAAATTTGATGACAACTAAAGAGTGGCATATGGTTTTGGTTGTAACATTTCTTCGGAACACGCATTCACATTCTCAAAAACTAATTTTTTTAATCCGCCATCTGTTTCCTGAAATGTTTCCAAAGGAAGTTCTCCAAGTTATCCAGTTTATTTAGAGCAATGTAGTTTTTTCAGCGTTTGCCTTCTATGTGTCGGTTTCTTTTCCTATTTAAGTAGATGCAGCGATGGTTCTTATTCCGCCCAAAGAATGTAATGTATTTAGTCTATCTAACGTTCTGAAATTAAAGTCCGCATTATTAAACACAAATTGGTTAAATAAGCTTGATAAAAGGTTTACCAACTTTTTGAACCAATCTTTCTGTATATCAAAAAGGCAAGCCTGCTTTATATTGGAGACATGAATGATCTGGGACGCACAACTGAAATACTGCTATGACCTATTGCGATGCACTTCCTCTTTTTATTTTCAATGATCCTTTTCTTTAGTATAAAAGTTTCCAGAATCGTTCTTAGGGTTTTATATACACAATCGTCATCAACGAGAAACAAACTCCATTTGCTCTTAACTGGCCGCTATAGCTCACGACGAATTCTAAGGGAATTTTTTTTGGGTCATCACCAGACATCCCTAAGTAAGTGTGCCAAGTTTCAAGGTGAAGGCAATTTTTTTTGTTCATTGGAGTTTCGCACTCCAAGTTGGTTGAGGTCTTCACCCCCCTGCATGCGCCACCTGAGTCGCAGTCTTCCTCTACTGCGCCGGCCGGCCCTCGTTATTGGATTCAAAGACCTTCCGGACTGGAGCGTTGATGTTCATTCGCTCTACATGACCTAGCCAGTCCTTAACTACCTCAAAGTTATAGCTGTCCATGGTGACGTTGTTTGCACATATTATACATCAGTATAATATGTGCACAGTACAGCCTCCACAAAGAAGCAACAGATAACGGCTTCCGACAAATTGACATTGCTGCAGCTCGTAATACGGTGCTAAGTAGCACTAGGTTTCCAAGACGGAAGATCTACACAGCAACCTGGTGATCTCCGGATGGTCGAATCACCAACCAAATCGACCATGTGCTAATCAGCGCAAGGCACGCATCCAACATCCTGAACGTGCACACTTTCCGAGGAGCAACCGTCGACTCTGACCACTTTCTAGTAGTGGCTAAGTTTAGAGCTCGAATATCAAACGACAAAAAAACACGTGCGGTCCAAAGAAAGAAGTTCAACATGGGTTGTTTTAGCACATTGGAGAATGCCAGAGACTACAGTGAGCTCCTGAGCGAGCGACTCTCCGCCGCCCGTCCTCCCAAATACTACAGACGTCAACACATTAAGGAACCAATATCGCGAAATAATAAAAAATGTAGCCGAGACCACCATAGGTTACCAACCACCCCCGAAAAAGAACCCGTGGTATGATGCTGAGTGCGTGATATTGAAAAAAGAGACGGAAAATACACGTGTGCAAATGCTGCAAAGCAAAACAAGAGCAGCAAGGGAAGAGTATCGCACGAAAGGGAGAAATGAGAAAAGGACCCTGGGAAGGAAGAACAAAGCATCCGCAGTTTCTCAGGTCAAAAATCTAGAGGAGTCTCGGGCCAAGAACAACACCCGACGTTTCTTTAAAAGGTCGAAGCTATTAGCTTCTGGTTTCAGAACCGGGACACAAGCTCTTCGAAACAGTGAAGGAAACCTAGTCACCGAAGCACAAGGAATTGTAGAGCACCAGACCAGTCAATGAAGACCCAGTCCCAGCCCCCAGCAGAGAAGAGGTAGAAAAAGCCATCCAAAAGCTAAAAAATAACAAGACCGCCGGGTCGGATGGAATACCCACGGAACTCTTTAAACATGGAGGAAGTGTTTTGATAAACCGCATGCATCAGGTCATCACCACAGACTGGCCGATGTTATGCAAAAACTACCGTGGCATATCCCTGCTTAATGTTGCATACAAAATCCTATCCAACGTACTGTGTGAGCTTCTTAAACCTTTCTGCAACACAAATATCGGCACGTACCAGTGTGGTCTTAGGTCAGGCAGAACAACGATGGACAAAATATTCACACTGAGGCAGATCCTGGAAAAGACCAACGAATTTCAAGTCGAAACCCACCATCTTTTCCTCGACTTTAAAGCTGCTTATGATAGCATCCACCGCCAAGAGCTTATGATGGCGATGTCTGAATTCGGGATCCCAAATAAACTGATCCAGCTGCTTACGCTAAACAATACGTAGTGCAGTGTGCAAATAGGTAACAGCTTACCCGAGTTATTCCAAACTTGCGCAGAGTTTAGACAAGGAGATGCGTTGTCATGTGACTTCTTCAACATGGTCCTGGAGCAGATAGTGCGTAAGGCAGGTGTGAGCACGGAGGGCACTATCTTCAACAAAGCCACCCAGCTCACTGTGTATGTGGACGATATAGACATAATCGGTCGATCGTAGAGACCTGTACTTGAGGCCTTCACGGCGATTGAAGAACAGGCGAAACTTGTTGGTCTTCAAGTGAATGATTACAAAACAGATAATATGTTATCAACAAACAATGCAACATCTGTCCACCACCTAGGACAAAACGTCACTGTTGGTAGCAGCAATTTCGAGGTAGTTAAAGAGTTCACCTACCTTGGAACAAACATCAATCCCACGAACAACACCTTAGTGGAGATCCGAAGAAGAATTACCCTAGCGAACCGCTGCTGCTTCGGTTTGGCTAAACAGCTGGGTTCAAAACTCCTCACTCGAAAGACAAAGTGTCTGCTAACAAGACTTTGATTTTACTAGTCCTACTCTACGGCGACGAGTGCTGGACGATAAGTAAAAAAGGGGAATCGATACTGGGCACTTTCGAAAGAAAAATTCTTCGACGGATTTATGGTCCCAAATGACGACGACGATGGCGAATGGAGAAGAAGGTACAACCAAGAACTGTAAGAGCTGCATCACGATGTGGATGTGGATGTAGTCCAGAAGGCCAAAAAAAGACATCGAGTGAATGGACGACAATGCTCCAGCCAAGAAAGTCTTCTCAGCCCAGCCCCCAGGTTCAAGACGACAATTAAGACCGAAGCTAAGGTACAAGGACCAAGTGCATGCGAGGGATCGTTCACGATGGAAGACTGCAGTATCTCAGGCTGAGACCCTTCGTGGATTGTGCGCCGGATAAGTAAGTAGTATGGTGACGTTTTGTCCAAGATGTCGTTGTTCAATGTCCTTTTTTGATAACAGCATATAGTTTATCTTGCCCTCATTGACCACTAAACCCATCTTCTTCGCTTCCGTCGCAATGCTCAAAAACGTTCCACTGACAACACGCTCTGATCTTCCAATTATTTCAATATCATCTGCGTATCCGAGTAATTGGATGGACCTTTGGAAGGCTGTGCCTCTAGTGTTGACGGTTGATTTTTGAACAATTCTTTCAAGAACGATGTTGAA